>NC_139621.1:4536640-4689379 GCF_964270895.1 Podarcis filfolensis | reverse complement strand
GGACTGTAAGGGAAGGCTGTGACCATTGAGATGGAGGAACTCAGCCTCACTCCCTTGCCCCCAGAGTGTTTTGGGGGGAGCCTGCTGCCTTGTGTGACACACCAGAGAGAAACAAAGAGGAGGAGGGGGGCAGGAAATGCTGCATGAATAATCCTGGCTCCTCAGTATGGACAGCCTGCAATTTCTGCTCCTGCACTAGGTTGTAGTGCAGTTTTATTTTGCAAGCCACTCTGAGAGCCTCTCAGGGCCGTAAAGCACTGAGCTTCAACCATATGCCATGAAAGCCTTGAGAATCTGCACTAGACTTCAACTGGTAGATAAGTAGCCGGTCCTGGGATCTAAGGTGGGTCTCAACAGCAGCTCTGCCACCACCGTAAAAAGTGTGTGTTTGCGTTGAACGTGTAGTAAAGGTGGAAGACTGCTGCTCCAGAGCAAGTGATCAGTATAACTATTGGGTTGTTGTTTTTATTTTTATTATGTATTTTGTGGTTTTATAGCTTGATTTTATTCTGTGAACCACCCTGAGACCCCCCGGGTATAGGGCAGCATATAAATTCAAATGATGATGAAGATGATAATATAACTAAGTAATTAGACATGTAGGATAATGAGCAGGACACAAGGAAGGACAGAGAGCTGCAAGGAAAGCCTCTCCTAGAGTTTCCATACCTTCAGCAAACTCTTTTAAAAAGAAATTAATGAACATAAGTTAGTCAAGTCCATTAACTTGAGTGGGTCTACTCAGAGTGAAAAAAGTGCTAAATAACACAGTAGATTTTTTTAAAGTTGCATTATCTGCAACTTTAGCACATGCTTTCTTTGTATGGAGGAGGTCCCAGGTCAGTCCCTCAGATCTCCTGAGCTAAAGCATCTCAGACTGCAGGGCTGGACGAAAGCTCAGCTCAAGATCTTGGAGAGATCTCCTGAGACAACAGGAAGAGGGATCTGATTCAGTTATAAGACAGCTCCATATACTCAACCAAGAGGAGTAGACACTTTAAAACAGCATGATTGCCGAAGAATCCGATCGCTATGCTGGAAGGTAAGATGATCAGTAAGGTGAACTCTACAACCAATATTACATGATGTGGCTTTTCACACTTCCACAACCCTGGCGTTGTGTTTGTGGAAAGGAAATGGAGAGGGAAAGGAAATGCAGGCAGGTTTGTCTCCCATTTTGGGGTGCTGCATTCATAGAATCATAGAATTGCAGTGTTGGAAGAGACCGTGAGGGTCATATCTGGTCCAAACCCTTGCAATTCCAAGGAGGTGACCCCAGGTGAGGGAATATTTGAGGAAGCACAAGAACAGATAAAACTGCAAAGACTCTGCACAAGAAGCTGCAAGGGGCAGGCTAAAGCAAGGCTAAGCAAGGGGGAATTCTCCAGGAAGCGTCCCATGGAAGGAAGTCAGCTAGTGCTCTGTGCCCAACAGGGCTTCCCACAGCCCAGAGAGCCAATCTCACCTCCAGAATGGACCTCCGCCGCTGAGGTGTGTTGGGATGTGGGGCAGGGCTGGCGGGGGAGCCCTGTAGCGTTGCGTAGCAGTCAGTGCAGACACGGTTGGGCCGGTTGTTGTCATACACCAGGCGGGGCCCGGAACTCTGAACATTTCCCACAGACAACCTGTAGCGAGTGGGCGAGAGGAGAGGAGCTGTCACTTGGCTGCAGAGCCAGTTCATGCACCCAGCGGAATGGAGGGCTAGAAAGCTTTTCCTGGACAGGAGCTTCTCGGGCTGGCCGTGGAGAGTGGATTCTCTGAATTTAAAACAAATCCCTGCAGGCTAAAAGCTAGCGCGTTCAGGGAGAAGAGCCTAGCCCCTTAACCTTCATCCTGGAAACATTTTTTTCTTAAGTACAAGATTCCCCATGCCCCAGTTGGGAAGCAGTTAAAAAATAACACCCACAACAAGCAAACTTATGCCTGCAAAAGAACGTAACCATCTGAGTTTCCTAAATGTGTGAACTAGCCAAGACAGAGTTTTCAGGGCTCTTGGGGGAGGGAGTTGGCATGCAGAGAAGAGTCATCCCCATGTGCCATCGTACCACATTAATTCTTCCCCATAAAAGAGTGTGTGTACATGTGTCGGTGTCCACCACCAACTCTGGCCATGCCCAGTGGCATGAGGAACTGCCTCATGTGGCCCTTCGGGTTTCTCTGCCTCAGACCTCTCTCCGAATGCACTGAGACCTCGTGGCTAAAACAGGAGATGAGTCAGAATGGGGAAAATTCCCTACAGGGAGGCAGCTTTTTTTAAAAAACAGAAACAAATTCTACACTCTGGAAAAACAGTTGCAGGGGAGACACCGGCATTTAGACCAGACTATTATGGGTTGCATACCTCACCCTCCCCTCCAAGGGGGCTGCTCTCAGTGAAAGTAGAAAGAAACAGGGGTGCCACTTGGGAGTGGGAAAGAGACGACCCCCCTGCTGAAAAATACTCACATGGCCACAGGCCCGGCAATGGTGCCTCCGCTTGGTGAGAGCATTGAAGGGCTCCTTGCACTGCATGCACAGGGTTACCTCTTTTTCCCGGATGGGCGTGGGGGCCCGTCGCCCCAGCTCACACCCCTGTGGGGGGGACAGGAAGAAAGTTAATAGGTTTGCCCCACGAAGCAGAGTCAAGTCATGCAAAATTAGAGAAAGCATGCTAGTGAACAGAAATTATACACAGTACAGAATTCTGAGGTTTTTTGTCGCAGGAATTGGGTTATCTTTGTGGTAGTTCCCCCTCCCCTCCATTATCTCTCAACCGATCCACATTCAATCACATATTAAAGCACACGGTCTCACCAAACTCTTGCAGAGAGGCACACAGCAAGGTGGAACTTACAGGCGAATTGGGTGGCGTTTCATCCTCACTGACCAGCTGCTTGCATGTCTCCAGAGTCTGCTCGTGTTTCTGAATTGTTGCCTGTATCGCCTGATGGTTTTAACAAGACAGTGTTAGTGGCCGCAGATAAACAGGGAACTGGGAAGTAAAGCAGAACCCCAGCCTGCTTCAATGAGGAAAAGGACAAGATTTTAAAATGTTGTCTTATTTTATTGTTGTTAGCCGCCCTGAGCCCGGCTTCGGCTGGGGAGGGCGGGATATAAATAAAAAATTATTATTATGGCAAGGGCAAGCAGGCGCCCACACTTCTCTCCAATCCCAGTTTCAGTCTGGCGCATACTGGTAGGCAGCTCAGGGAGGAAACAGCTACCCAAATCTCTCACAGAGCTATTTACTGTGGGCCTCCTATTTCCCCTGTCATGCAGGGGCCCAGGCACTGGTGCAGAAGCACAGATCTGTCAGGCCACCGGATGCATCACAATGTGTGAGCGCGCTGTCCAGGGCCGTGGTCTGCTGCACCCTCAAATGCACACCATGTGATCCCATAGGCAACTGGGTCTGCTGGCCCACACAGCATTGTCAAGAAGGCTGACTCGGCACAGAGTCATTCTGCACCACATTATTCTTAACCGAAGAAGCCTGGTCAGCCCTGTGACCCCTAACTTTTCTGTTGGATCTATGAAAGCCTTCTATACAAGCATCAACCAGAAACCCTCACCCTCTCCATTGTTAATTAAAAGAAGGATCTCTCCCCCTCCTCCCAATCCCCCAAACCAGCATCAGAAGGGTTTTGCAGAATGGGAAATGTAACCGCTTGAGATTAATAATAATAATAAATTTTATTTATACCCCGCCCTCCCCAGCTCAGGACGGCTAACACCAATAAAATCACAGTAAAAACATAATAGGGGGAAAAGGGGAAAAAAACACAATTTAAAATACAGGTTAAAATCCAATTTAAAATACAGCCTCATTTAAAAAGTAGCCGATAAATCAAGATCATAGTGAGCCATATGCTCTATTTCAGAGGCAAGGAAGCTTGAGATGTTGTTGGGTTCCACCTCCCACCAGTCCCAGGCAGCGTGGCCAACTGCTGATGGGAGCTGTAGTACAACAACCTCTGGAATGCCCCAGATTCCCCATCCCTGACAGTGATAAAAGGTAGGTGAGAAAGGCCAGCAGTTACCTGGATCCAGTCTCGCTTCTCCTCTTCAGTCCTATGGAAAAATGACAAACGTTGGAAGGCATGTTAAGGAGTTATTTTTCAGCAGACTTAGGGGAGAATACACTGATTCACTTGATCTGGGATGGTGGGCAAAGGAGGAAGGAGGTGAATGGATTCAGGGCTCTCACAGGAAGATAAGAAGCAGCAGAGGAGAGTTACTGGGATGGGCAAAGCCGCGTCGCCAGATGAGGGACAATTTTTTCAGCTTTGAGAAAGGAGAAGCTAAGTGACTGGCTTTGCTGGCTGTACCTGGCCTGAAGTTCTAGGGATCGCTGCTTCCCTGATACAAGGAAGGTCCTGGGCACGTTGAGGCTGCTGGTCTCTTTCAGCTGCAGAGTAAGGAAGGAGGAGGACACAAGGTTGTTCAAAGACACACGCTTAACCTTCAATCAGCTACAGCATCAAGGGCAACTTCCCTGTGCAAACAACTAATCATATCATCACACATCGAACCCTGCTGTGAGAACTTCCCCCAGCTATCTCTAGATTCAGACACAATTTCTTGGAAAAATGGTTTCCATTCTTAAATACCGTTGACTCAGCTAATTAGAAATATAAAAGACCACTCAGATTTTCCTCAGTGTTTAAGAATACGCTTCTGTTATTTCTGGTTTTTTGTTTTTTTAATTAAGCAAATGATTGTATTGCTCTTTATTGCAGATTTACCTAGCTTCTTGCCCACCCTAGCGGTTTTAGGTTGTTTTGCATATTCTTGCTATTTGAAAGTTGATTCTAATTGTTTTATAAAAAGCAGCAAGGATGTTTGGTTGAGAACATAACGGGGAGAAAAATAAGAAAGAATGATTAATAAAAAAATCAAGAACTCCCATCACCGCTGCAGTCAGTTCACCTATTCAGATCAAGACATAAGCACACAAGACTGTGTGGTCCAGATGACTGTCTTGACTTTTGTTCGCTGTAACCTGCTGCTTTAATTCCCCCTTCCTGAGTCAGGAAGATAAATTACCCCGGCCTGGAGGGCAAGTCCTGTCCTTCCCTCTACCCATCCTGTTCCATGTCCCTTGTTTCAACATGGAGCAGCTGATAAAACTCCAAGAGCTTGCTGGTCATCCAGAGACTGAGATTTGTGTGGTTCTCTTCTCCCCTTTGGGATGCGAGTGGCGCTGTGGGTTAAACCACAGAGTCTAGGACTTGCCGATCAGAAGGTCGGCGGTTCGAATCCCCGTGACGGGGTGAGCTCCCGTTGCTCGGTCCCAGCTCCTGCCAACCTAGCAGTTCGAAAGCACGTCAAAGTGAAAGTAGATAAATAGGTACCGCTCCGGTGGGAAGGTAAACGGCGTTTCCGTGCGCTGCTCTGGTTCACCAGAAGCGGCTTAGTCATGCTGGCCACATGACCCGGAAGCTGTACGCCGGCTCCCTTGGCCAATAAAGCAAGATGAGCGCCGCAACCCCAGAGTCGGTCACGACTGGACCTAATGGTCAGGGGTCCCTTTCCCTTCTCCCCTTACTACCTTCCCCTCTCACCTCCATCCCCTCCACGTCTATGCGAGCACGGACTCCAAATTTCTGGCCTATGAGACGCAGCTTGGGCACGCAGTACAGCAACCAGTCGTTGAACTGGAGAAAGAAAAGGAGTTAATGGTGACAGCATATGGTGCAGAGGGCTTCTTGCTGTGCCCTCTCCTGAGATGGGTCAGGTGGAAAAGAGCAAAACCCCAAAAGCTCTTCTCACCAGGATCAGGTACCGGTCTTGTGTGGTACCGTTCTTGGCAGAAAGCTTCAGGATGTGCCCTTCCTTGATGAGCTCATTGGTGGGATTCACTATGTCTTCCTCACCTCCAAGCAGCTCGTACACCTTCAGCAACGAGTGCATCCTCTCCTGGAAAGGGGTACAGATCACTGGCAAATAACTCATATATGGCACCCAGCTCTACTTGTTAAAGTGTTGGACTTGAAGCAGGTAAACTCAGGTTCAAATCCCCAGTTGGTAATGAAATTCAGTGAGTGATCGTAGGGCAAGTCAGCTACCCACTCTCTCTGTTTAACCCACTTCTGTCCAAATGGCCCACAGGGGTTGAAGGGAATATGGATCCCTCCCCCAGGCTGAATAAAGTTTCCCCCGCGCACCTACTCTAACCAATTTGTGGCGACCTCCTGCTTCAGAGAAAAGAGGACCCAGGCGTCCTGGCTTTCATTACCTCCAACACTTACCATTTTGCGGATGGCTGCATTGGAGTGCTCTGCTGCTGTTGCAATAAGTTCTAGGGATTCTGGCCATGAGGTGGAGAAAAAAAGAAAAGGAGAGTCTAAATGGCTAGGCTGGCCTTACTCAACACAGTGCCTCCAACTGAACTGAAAGCAGAAACAATGCTTAAACATGTGTCAAAATAAAACCACGCAGGTGGGTTACCATAATATGGGGCTACAAGTTCACCACTTAGGTCAGGAATTTGCAACTGGAGAACACAAAGTGAGATCCAGCTTGCTGAGGTGTACTGCCTGGTCTAACCAGTTGGGGGGATGTGGCTTGGTCACCTACCTCTTATTGCAGGGGTGGGGAACATTTTTCAAATTGAGGGGGGCCAAAACTCTGCAACACACACACACACACACACACACACACACACACACACACACACACACACACACCACTCTTCACAGCTGCTCAGCTGTTTCCCAAGCAGCTGGGCAGCAAAGGGAGGGGAAGATCTCTCCCCCTCATCCGGCTCAGCAGAGCAGCAGTGAAAAGGGGGCTGCTCCTTCAGAAACTGGCATGTGAAGGTGCGCCAGTGCTTTGAGGCAGAGGCGGCTCACAGCGGGCGAGGGAAGTCTTTGAGGAGAGCTGCCATTTTGAGTGACAGCTGGAGAGGAAAGGTGGGAAGAGCACTGCAAGGCTTGGAAGAGAGCAGAGAGCGTCGGACAGGTGCTCCGATTGTCCTCCAATGTTTGCACTGCTTTCCGCCACCCTTCAGTTACCTTTCGAAACATCAGTTCCCCAAGAGGGAAATTTAGGCCACTGCCAAGGTGGGCTGGCTGGTCCAAAACACTTTGCGGACCAGCTCTGGTCTTTGAGCCACCAGTTCCTCAACACTGTCTTACTCAAATTTCCAGAGAAAATATCCCACTGACTAGGGTTTTTTGATACTCTGGGAAATACTGGGGTTAGTAAATCTCTGCTAGCAAACAAGAATATGGTTTTACAGGCACTGTGTGCTGTGGCTCTTTTCCCCCCCCCCCACCCTTTTTCTTGTATTTTTATGCTGTTTTTATGCTATTTTTCTTGCCATGAGATCTTTGGACAAAAGGTGGTATACAAACAAACAAACACACACACCCCTGCAATTATTCCCAGCAGCTCTACTCACTCTGAGCATCCTTGCAGTCGGGCGAGTCCTGAGGCAATTTGAGGAGATAGTCCTTCAGCAGCAGCTCATAGCGAGGGATTCTCTGGACAGGTTCCAGCATGTGGTGCTGCAGGGTCAGGTTCCCACATATCTCTTCCCTCTGCAGAAGAGAGTGATCTCTAGAGAGCTGTCTGCCTGGCTCTCCTCCAGTGGCAGCCGGCCTGCTCCCATGGGGAACCGAGACTCAGGGAACCAGAGGCAGAGTTTTCAGAGTACGGGGCAAGTCTTCATACAGAGGCGCAAGCAGCTGCTGAGACACAAGCTTCTTCCCCAACAATTCCTTCCAAACACTCCAATTTTGTTTAGATCTTAATTAGACCCCAAAGCCCCTCCCTCCACATCCATGTTGAACAGCAGGGCTGGGAGGAGGGAAGGGCAATCAGTGAAGCAATTCCCTACCCTTTTGCAAGCGATTTATTTTTCTTTCCTGTGCCGGTACTTAAAACATGCTCAATTAATAACGTTTTAAAGTGCTTTTGAACCCTTAAGAAAAATTGCTGTATAGGGAATAATACAACTGGAATGATAACTTAATTGCGCCACTTGGGTAGCTCCAATGATGAGGCTGCGTTGTTCCCCCTGCTTTTAACCTGAAGCACTTGCTGCGGTGCTAAGTTTGAGATCCCCCTGAACAAAGCTGACCTGCACTTCATGGATGATGCTCTTGAACTGTGCTGAGCGCTCCATCCAGGTGTTGACAAGCTCCATGGCACGGTCAAAGTTCTTTACATATTCGCCATACATCTTGAGGAAAGGGGCCAGTTTCTGCAGGATATCCCCGATGCGCGGGTGCTGGTCCCTGGGGAACAGAAGCAAAAAGTGTTAGGAAGAGGAGAAAGGTCCGAGACAGACACTGAGCCGCCCCATTCACAGGGTGGGAAAGCATCAAGATTCTATCTGCAGGACCAACTGCAGCCAGAAACCCAGCCAGATGGGTGGGCTAATAATAATAATAATAATAATAATAATAATAATAATAATACAGGGACTGGGAGTCAAAAACAAACACCCAAGCAAAGCTCAGGAATCCCAACATGAGGAGATTCATAGCTCTTAACATTCTCAAACGGGTGCAAATCAGGGACAAGACATAAGGGCGTCATGGACACCAAACTTTCTCTATTAAGTTATGCCGCGGGCTTGCATCTTTACAGTTCTATGGTTCCCTGCAAAGGGTGAAGTATTTAGGAGAACAGGACATGGGTGGGCAACCCTCCAGATGTTGCTTGACTCCCACTCTCATCGGCCCCAACCAGCCAGGCTTGAGAGATTGAGAGAAGGGCAGTGAAGCAAGAAGGAAAACAAGCACTATGCAGAAATTCCCAGGCTCAATCCTGGCATCTCCAGGTAGGGCTTGGAAGGACTTCTGTCTAAAGCAACGTTTCTCAATCTTTTCCCGACCATGGCTCCCTTCTGACCTTGTTTCCTTCCTGTGGCCCCCCATCCTACTGGACAGCTTGGTGCGCGGAAGTGGAAGCGAGAAGGAATCAGAAGCAACGTTGCTGTGGAGTGCGCATGGAGATTCCTTCACTGGGAAGCATGGCCACTTCTCTGTTCCTTCTACTTCTCTGTTTTCTTTTCTCGGTCACCTCTCTGTTTTCTTCGCTTTTCATTTCCCTTTATGGCCCTCTAGTCTCATGCCTTGCCCCCCCCCCCATTTACACGATTTTCACATGCGGCCCCCTTGGAATATCCTGGGGGGCTCCCACTTGAGAAACACTGGTCCAGAAGATCGCAGAGAGTCACATAAACAAACCTTTGTAGGCAGTCACACCAAAATGTTAAGCCAATGAAATGTCCTCACCATTCCTCCATACGTTTCTCCAATTCTGGGAGCAGGAACTGTTGGTGGAAGCAGTAGATTGAGCAGATGTTGGCAAAGATACCCATCACCACGTCCACCGGGAAAGAGTTTCGGCTGCGTGCTTCCTCCAGCAGACGTGCGCAGAAGACCTAGGAGGTGGGAACGCATTTCAGCAACATAGGAGAGAGTCCCATCAGGCCCAGTCACCATGGCCAGTCAACTGGAATGATGGGAATTGAAGGCCAGCAACACTTTGGCCAACAGATACCATTCTGCCCTGTAAGAAGACTGAGAGTAAGGGAAGCAGAAAGACATCACCAGAGCCTGCACCAGTCAAGGTGTCCCCTCCCCCTGTAGGGCCAATTAGCATCATCTGCCCTGTGAAAAGGACAAAGGGTCTGCTTGTGTTTGTATTTTATCTGTTGGTGAGTGGGTGGGAGAAATGTAAAACTGTAAACCACCTTCGGTTCCTTGGCAAAAAGGTGGTATATAAATCCAAAGGGAAGGGAAGGGAAAACCCATGCTGATTCTACACCAAAATCCCTTTTCTAGTATCTGCAGCTTGGAAGAGCAGATCCACAATCCAAAGAACAGGGCTGAGTTTTCCAGCAGGTTTTCCAGCTGATGCAGTCAGACATGGCTTGCAGCACAGATGCTATATTTCCCCTGCAAAGGCTTCAACTGTGGACACTCAATAGCTGTTTTGGGATATTCCGTTGTATGGTAAGTACCTGGTCCAGCAGATACAGGCGAGACACATAGGCCTTTTCTGTTTGGAGAAGCTCGTTGGCAATTCGGAAAACCTTTTGTGGAACTGTCATCTGTCAAGGGGAGAAATTAAAATCTCTGTGGGGAGCTTAACAAAATCCAAGTTCACCCATCTGCCCTGTACTTCATGCACCCATGAAACTGGGCATGAGATTAGCCCACTTTCCCCCTCCTCTCCAACACACTTTCGTATCTTCCATGGCCCCCACTCCTCAGCTGCTGGCCTAGAAATGACTGTGAAATACAAACTGCACTAATTCCTTGGTTTGCT
Organism: Podarcis filfolensis; assembly: GCF_964270895.1. Taxonomy (NCBI): domain Eukaryota; kingdom Metazoa; phylum Chordata; class Lepidosauria; order Squamata; family Lacertidae; genus Podarcis; species Podarcis filfolensis. The sequence continues at coordinate 4,679,113 of NC_139621.1, read as the reverse complement.
TTCTCACAGCCGCTCAAGGTGGATAAGAATCCCCGCTTCTCATGGAATCGTAGAGTTGGAAGGGATCCCTGAGGGCCATCTAGTCCAACCCCCTAGATGCAGGAATCTCAACACACAGTCTCCCATCCCATCTGAAACCATACTGGACTCTGCTTAGCTGTGCAAATGAGATAGCAGTGTTTTACCACCCTGTGAGTGAATCAAACCAGGCAGTGAAAATATTCTGAGGAGTAAGTAGTGCCCGTTAAGTGAATTTCAGTCCATCAGAAACAATCCTACCCTCAGCACCTGAGCTGGCATTACCAGACAAGGATACGACCCAGATCGTATTCACTAACCATTCCTGAATCACAATACAAAAGTGGACAAGGCTGCTCACACTTCCACCTCTCTAATCGATGTGTAACCCCAACCCACCCCAGTCCCCTGTTATTTATCCCCCAGTTTTGCTTCTGACCTCAGTAAAGAGCATCGTATTCAGGAAAAGGCTTGGCAGGAGCCATCAGCTGTGCGGGTGATCACACTAACACCCAGGCACGCCAGTCCAAGTCTCTCACCTCCTCTGAGTCCTGTCTTTCTGCTTGTGGGGGAGGGAGCTCCGGTAGCAGCTCAGCCTCATCCCCACTGCCATCGTCCATGTCACTGTCCACTTCGGAATCCCGGGTTGAGCGGCGCTTGATGACAGCAGCAGGCACGGGTGGCCCCGCTCCCTCTCCTGCGCCCTCGTCAGCCCCAAAGCAGATCTCCTCGCTGTTAGATGGGGAGCTGATGCTGTCAATGCCACTGTCCCGGTTGGCCAGCTTCCCACCATCGTGAGACGGCAAGCAGGCAGCACCACCCGCAGGCTCTGGCCCTCCCTCCAGAGCCAGGAGGTCCAGGAGTTTGTGAGCCAGCTCTGCCGATTCCAGTGAAGTCGGGCAATCTAGCGAGGGCTCCATGGGACCTGTCTCGGGGGTCTGGAGATCTGGACTGGGGCACGGCGATGGGGCCTGCTCGACAGCCAGGATTACAGGTTCCCTGCAACAACAACAAATCAAAACACAGACAGTCAGGCTCTCTGGGAAGAAAGTCTCTAAAGCAAGACCTGCTGCTTGTTCTAGTCTCACCTTGGAAAGGGAAGTAGAATCTAGTGCGTTGGAAGTAAGAGAAGTAGCAGCCCTTGACTAAAAATAGAGTTAAGAACTGGCACACTCCATCAGTCCAACTATCCGTCTGGCTTGGCATTCTGTCTTCTGACTCAAAGGCTAGCCAGAGGCCTTAGGAAATTAACATGTAGGACAGGATGCCATAGCTCCCTGCTGTTCATCTGGAAGCAAAGTGTTCCAGCGCACTATTCCAGTTTGGCTGTACCGCCAAACTGGTGGCACTCCCTCACAATGGCTGTATGTGGAGAGTGCACCCACTCTGTTCTTCGCACTGGAATCCTTCAGAAGTCTCTGCAGCCCATGGCAGGAAGCATAACATCAGAAGGGAGCACCAGCTACATTCCCAGGGAAGCAGAGCCTTGCAAGCTACTAAAGCACCCACCTCTCAAACTTCTCAATGAGGCAGGAGACGGCAGATAATGGTCCCAATCCATCCTTAGGCAGGGGGCTGCGGCTTAAGCGGGGATCGGCAGGGAGTGGTCGCGATGGAGGTGGGGGGATGGATTCAGGGAGACGCAGTGGCTGGATACTCTGCAGGTGGGCTGGTTTAGGAGGGACTGGAAAAGCAATTTAAGTTATTTTTTAAAGGCACACATAATATATGGATACTATACACAAACCCCCAGCAAAGACAACTGACAGAAGGGCTACTTCTGTGGACTGGCATCATTATCATCAGGTAACAAACAAACAAACCCAACAGCACCCTACACCCAGCCCATCTCCTTCTGCCACCCTTTCTCTGGAGAAAAGAGCCTGGATCCTGCCCTACCTCTGGTAGAGGAATCTGCCATACACAAATATGAACACTGGATTTTATTGCCAGCTGCTTTTGGAGCCAAACCTGACTGAAAAAACAAGTCTAAATATACCCTACTATATATTTTGAAAAAATGTTTGCTTGTCTGCTTGCTTTGCACATGCTGTAACCCAATTTTGCATGATAGTTCTTGAGATCAAGGAGTAGGTTTTTGTCAACTGGACACCATTTTGAATCAAGATGGCGGACCAAACCTTTCAAAACTGCACCACCAATTTGGAAACTGCACTGTTTTCGTTGTTCTTGTTCTTCGAATTCCCAAGCAACGCCAGGCACAAGGCTGTTAGTAATGAACAAATAAATCAGAACCTCCCTCTTCTAACAACTGTGTTTCACCCCACTTCCTCCGCAGAGCCTGATGCAGGGAATGGGAAAGCCAGGTGCTCTGCCAAAGCCAGTTTGCTCTGCTTGCAGACTTTCTTCCCGGGAAGTTCCACAAAGAGCCTTGTTGTGATGGGCTCACTGGGGGGTGAAGACTTGCCTATATACCTTGTGGTTTTGGTCCTGGGGGTCGTTTGAGTGGTCGGAGTTTGGCCACTTCTCCTTCGCTGCTGTCAGGTCCTGGATCAGAGATGAGCCGCTGGGGGGCTTCTGGTGAGCGATGTTCTGGACTAGGCTCCAAGGAGAGGCTCTTGACCAGGAGCCGTGGGGGCTGAGCAGGACCTAGGAGGAAGGAAAAAACACAAGACAAGATAGTGAAGCAAAGTCAACCCTGCAGTATCCACTCTGTTGGGATGAAGTGGTTAGAGTACAGTGGTACCTTGGGTTAAGTACTTAATTCGTTCCAGAGGTCCATTCTTAACCTGAAACTGTTCTTAACCTGAAGCACCACTTTAGCTAATGGGGCCTCCTGCTGCTGCCGCGCCACTGGAGCACGATTTCTGTTCTTATCCTGAAGCAAAGTTCTTAACCTGAAGTACTATTTCTGGGTTAGCGGAGTCTGTAACCTGAAGTGTATGTAACCTGAAGCGTATGTAACCCGAGGTACCGCTGTACTGGCTGATGACCAGGGAGACCAAAATTAAAATCCTCACTCAGCCATGATTTCAGCTAGTCACTAATTCTCTGTCTAACCTAACCCACAGGGTAACAACCTACGGGTAAACTGAAGCACGGGAACCATGTATACCATCTCAGGTACCTTGGAGGAAAGGTAGAATATTAAATGTGGAAAACAAACAAGCAAATAGTAGCCTCAAGGTTTCCTCGAAAAGTGTTAGCCCAGGAGAGAACTGGGGCGCCTTCAACAAGGGTGGAAGCAAGGGTTGATAGCCTGGAACAGCCTTGGCTTATTACATATAATAAGCCAAGTTGTATAATGCCTAAGATAGAAGTCTCTAGGCATTTAACTCTTTACATTGAAAGCAAAATAATGATTTCATAACTCTGCTTCGCAGAACAGACTTGCGAGCCCATCATAATGACTGATATGACACTTCTTCAGAGATCAGAATTAGTTTCCTGGCCTAGTTGCATCACATAGAAAAGCTGCAACTACTAGTTTAAACACACACACACACACACACACACACACACACACACACACTTGTGTCTCAGTTGTGCTTCTGAACTGGTCTTTGACCGTAATAATAAATTATTACTATTATACACATTTGTGATTAAGTGCCTTTCCATAGAGTGACTATTAAGCAAATTCAAATCACAAAACAGCAGAAGAAAAATGCATGGCTCTACTTTTTAAGAAATAAAGTCATGCTGAAAGCAAATATGTAAGTAAAAGCTTCAATAAAATATATGCAGTCTTAGAAGCCAAAACAAGTTAAGAGATGCCAATTAAAAACTAAATTAAACAAAGAAGGCTTTTTCCCCCACAGACAATAAAGTATTTACCTTGCCTTAAAAGAGGAATGATGGGGGCTGGCAAGTCTCCCAAGTGAGATGGTTTCACAGAAGAGTTTGCCAACCACTGAGAATATCACCTCCCCCAAGCACTACTGGAAAATACTGCCCTAAAGAACACAGAAAGAGTGTCATCTACCAGTCTCAGAGCTTGGGGAAGACTGTATCGTTGAAACGGTTTCTCAACGTATCTTAGACCATGGAATTTTAAAGCTTTACTGCTAATAAACTCCAATTGATCTCAGAAACTCAATGGTAACCAGTGCAGGCAATGCCCCTTCATGCTCTGGCCTGATCCAGTTGACGCCCAGTTCACAAGCCATGGGACATTTTCTACCCCACCTACGTCAGAGATGCAAGCTGATGCAGATGTCAATGCCCAACACAGCAATAGCAGAGCTTATTGTGAGACAGAGCTATAGGGCCAAAAAGGTGGAAGGAGGCTGAAGCTGCGGATCCCAGCCCAGAGGACCCCCTCAATATTGGGTGTTCCAAGAGCAAAACTGACCCTTTCGCAAGGTAAGGTGAATGGTCACCTCGTGGCTTCCATTAAGAGAGAGATACAGAGATCCTAAGAATGTAAGAAGGACCCTCTTGGACCAGACCAAAGGTCCATCTAGACGAACATCCTGATCTCACAATGACCAACAAGACGACTATGGGACCTCAATCCAAGAGCCCTCTCCCCACTTGGGATTCTTAGTAATTGATATACAGAGACACATTGCCTCCAACAGTGGAGGTAAAATATAGGAATCATCGCTAGTAGCCATTAATAGCTTTATCCTCCATAAATTTACTGTTGTAAATTTTATTGTTGTTAGCCGCCCTGAGCACGGCTTCGGCTGGGGAGGGCGGGATATAAATAAAAATTATTATTATTATTATTATTATTATTATTATTATTATTATTATTATTACTACTATTATTATTATTATTACTTAAAGCCATCCAACTTGGTGGCCATCATGTTATCCTGTGGGAGACAAATTACAGACCCTCCAAGTGTCCCTATTTTCCAGGGACAGTCCAGGATTTACAGAAGCCATCCCACTTCATCCTGGAATGTCCCGCTTTTCCTTAGGATGTCCCGATTTTCATCAGAGAGATGTTGGAGGGGATGGTAGGACATCCCTATTTACATCGGACAAATGCTGGAGGGTGTGAATTCTCTAATTTAACTGAGAGGAGAAGTAACTTATTTTGTTTGTTCTGAATCTCTCAACATTCAGCTTCACTGGATGGCTCTGAGTTCTAGTAATAGGCAATATGGAGTAAAACGTCTCTCCAACCACATCACACAATTTTTATACACATCTCTCATACGGTACACAGTATTCCAAGTGTGTACACACCATATATTTGCACAACAGCATTATGATATAGGTAACATTATTTTCAGTGTGGCGTAATGGTTAAGAGTGTTGGGGCTATAACCTGGAAGACCAGGACTCGAATCCCCACTCAGCTATGAAGCTCACTGAGTGACCTTGAGCCAATCACAATCTCTTAGCCTAACCTACTGTTGTTGTGAAGATGAAATGGGGGGGCGGGGAGAGAGAACAATGTATACCACCTTGAGTTCCTTGGAAGAAAAAAGTTGGTATGTAAATGTAATAAATAAAATAAAATAAAATCCCTAGCCAGTGTGGTGTAGTGGTTAAGAGTGATAGACTCGTAATCTGGTGAACTGGGTTCGCGTCTCCACTCCTCCACATGCAGCTGCTGGGTGACCCTGTGCTAGTCACACTTCTGTGAAGTCTCTCAGCCCCACTCACCCCACAGAGGGTTTGTTGTGGGGGAGGAAGGGAAAGGAGAATGTTAGCCGCTTTGAGACTCCTTCGGGTAGTGATAAAGCGGGATATCAAATCCAAACTACTACTACTACTACTACTACTACTACTCTTCTTCTTCTTCTTCTTCTTCTTCTTCTTCTTCTTCTTCTTCTTCTTCTTCTAACACAGAATTGCTTGTTTTCGCAGCTGGGTCAATACCCTCATCAAGCTATCCACTATAACCCCAAGGTCTCGTTCCTGGTCAGTCACTGCCAGTTGAGATCCCGCGAGTATATATGTAAAATTATATTCCCACCACCATGTACACTGCTTGATATTTGCTTATGTTGAATTGCATTTCCCATTTTTTCTGTCTATTCCAGGGGCAGTGTGTCCCAATTTTCCGCTTGGGGTAAAGACATGAAGTGCTCCCTTGCCCTGCCACCACACTGCCACTGCCAAAGTGGCCCTTACCAGTGGTGCGAAGCTACAGAGGCAGGTTCCAGAGAGATCTCTCTGGAAACCAGTGCTCAGGAAGAGGCTGGGGCTGCATTGCTGAGGCTGCATTGCCACCTGTGGGGGTGCCAGGGCAGCTGCTTCACCCTGACACATGGGTGGGCCACTCCTGTCCGTTCGCCAAGTCTTGAGAGATTCTCTTGCAGCTCATCACCATCCCTCTTTGCTTCAATGACCCTGAACAATTTGCTTTCATCAGCAAACTTGGCTACCTCACTGCTCACCCCTAACTCTAGATCATGGGTAGGCAAACTAAGGCCCGGGGGATGGATCCAGCCCAATCGCCTTCTAAATCCGGCCCACAGACGGTCCGGGAATCAGTGTGTTTTTACATGAGTAGAATGTGTCCTTTTATTTAAAATGCATCTCTGGGTTATTTGTGGGGCATAGGAATTTGTTCATTTCCCCCCTCCAAAATATAGTCCGGCCCCCCACAAGGTCTGAGGGACACTGGACCGGCCCCCTGCTGAAAAAATTTGCTGACCCCTGCTCTAGACCATCAATGAACATATTTTAAAGTAGCGGTCCCAATTCCCTTCCTCACTTTCTACATCCCTCCACTGGGACTCTATTTCTTCTCTATGCTTCCTGTTTCTTAACCCGTTCCTGATCATTGAGGGGCCCTCTCCTATTAGTCCATGACTGCCAAGCTTACTCAGGAGTGGCTTTGATGAGAGACTTTATCTTTAAAACAATAATAAAGAGTTCAGGTACACAATGTACCAATGGAGAACAACCCAGAAGGAGGTTCCTAGGCACAAGGCTCGTTGAAATGGACAAGAGCTGCAGAGAAGCATGACCATCTGGATTCTCTGTCTCAAGCTCCAAAATGTCTTGATCCAACCCTGGTCAGGAGAAACAGCTCCTACCCACTTCTCTCACAGAATAGTATACATACCATCATTTGCGACAATTCTGAGAGGTGCACCTTTTACCTGCTAGAATTGCTATCCTCAGCTCTGATAATTTTTTATTAGAGAACGTTTGATAACAAATCAATTCACAGACAATGAGCAGTATATATCCTTTCCATTGGAATCCTGTCTGCATAGACTCCCTTCCTTTCTTTTCATGCCTGGCTGAGGATAAGGCTAATGGCAAGCTAACAGAAGTTTTTATCACAGGAAACTCTCACCATGAGGTGGGGTATGTTTGTAATTTGTCATATTTATATTCTTTTGAGCTAACCTTCCGAGTGTGGTGAAACAATGAAAAAAACGGACCATGTTTATTTTGCATCGAAGGGCTGTCTAAAGTCATCTCAAGGCAAAGCTAGGCCATTATATCAATTTTTGTTATGTAAAATGGCAGCTATGGCAAAGCCTGCATAGCCTCAGGGGGTGGGAAGAGGAAGTTTCTGTCTCTCTGTCTGTCTGTCTCCCACTTCTGTGATCCCACCAAAACTCCCTGAAGCTGCTATTTCATTTCAAGTGGCTTTTTGCATTTCACTTGAAATGCAAACAGCACAGATTTTATCTGGACCATGAAAGGGGGGCGGGAGAGAGACAGGGTGTCAAACTGCCTCTCCCCCACCCCCATGGTCCTGTGGCTGCTCAGGTTTCCCCACAAACACACCCCAAAACGCACTTTAACATGCAATTCACACCACATCTTATTAGGCCCTCAATTTCACTGCAAGGAGCATGCTCACAGGAACACATAAGGAATAATTACCAGGAGAATGTCAACTTGTAACATGAGCTACATGTTAAGACCAGAAAATGATGGTGATGATGATGATGCAAACATGGCTGTCTAAACAACATCAACAACAAAGCCAGGGCGGAGTGTGTTTGTGTGAATCTAGATCAGAGCAGTGGCATAGTTAGATGGGAGCTTTGGTGCTGTGTCCCCATCATGGTCCTATCAGAACTGGGCCTCCTGCACCTGCTATTTGCAGTGGTTCTGATTGAGATCAAAACAGGGGGGAAAGGATTAAAGCCAACACCCCCACCATGACCTCAGTCTGGCTCCACACAAATCATTTACTTATTTTAAAAAGTCACAGAAGGGCTGAAGACATGAATAACATCATGACTAGTTTGGTTCCAAGCTGTTTGTAATATTCCAAATCCTTCACTTAACCGAGTTGGAAGCCGAGAGATGCAATTCCACCTAGATGTCTTCCCAGGGCTTGTCCCAGGGAGAAGTTCCCAACAGGATTTTAAATAGATCATCTCAGTGTTTCTTCTACGTGCAGCCTACCTTAGAAAACTAGGTAAGTCACTGGAAATTAAGCTCTCTAAAAGGTTAAGAAATTGCACCTCTGGGCACCCTCCCCATTCTATATAATCTTCTGTAGGGTTTTGAAATATACAGAGGAGAAACAACCTCAACTTCAACTTGCCTCTTCCAAGCCCCAGAGGCTAAGTAAGGGAAGGATTTCTAGGCAACACCTCCATGACTCAAATACACCAGCTACTCCAAGAGCAAGGAACTGCTTTCTTCTATTTAGGAAGATCTGAATAACGTTGTGGGAGAACCCCTGGTTAAAATGAGAAGCGGAAATTATGGAGTAGGGGCTAGGAACAGAAGAAGATGGTCTCCATGTTGGCACTCTGTGGCTTAAGTCACTGTCCTAGAAGACTTAGTGGACACACCAATCAAAATGCCAAACTTCGGAAACTTTATTGCCTCTTAAGCAAAAGCAAAACAGCAACAGGAAATGCCTGATGCCACCCAGATATAAGTAAGCCCAGTGCCCTCTTGTGACATTCACTGGGGTGGAAGAGAAGGGTGGAGAAAGAAGCTTGACAAGAGAGACAAAGGTTAGTTTTCCCATTTGTCCACTACAATTTGTTAGTTTTTCAGGACTACACTGAAAACCTGTGAAGACACACAAAAGGCTTCGGATGGATTCAGATGAACATTTTGCCACACATCTGTACCAGGTGTGCAGTTTTTTAAAAAAATCCATGCCACTTGGCAGGATGATACAGGCAACCATTTTCCACATGACTATTGACACAGTGTGGTGCATTTATCATGGATAATGTTCACTTCTATCCACCTGGTGTGTGTTTAGTCACACAATTCTGGGTAGAAGAAAACATTCATATACATGCATACAGACTTTGGCTCAGCCAAACTGGATTTGGAATTGGCAGTATGGCTTCTCAACTAGAACTCACAAACATGTACAGGCATATAGCAGAAAGAGAAGAGAGCAAATATATTAGGTTGTATCCAATTAAGCTATACCAAGAACAGACTCACTGAAATTAATAGATCTAAGATAGTAATGTCCATTAACTTAAGTGGGTTTACTCTGATTACGGCTAACGTCACATACAACCCATTTATATGTATATGGATTTAAAGGTGGTTATTTAAAAAGCAAATCTGGCACAGATTTGTGAAAGATAGATCCTATTAACCCACAATAGCTGTACACCTCTTCTGGAAGGCAATGGGTGGGGATCTGGTCTGGTTCATCTAAGCCAGGGGTCAGCAAACTTTTCCAGCAGGGGGCCAGTCCACTGTCCCTCAGACCTCGTGGGGGGCCGGACTTGTTTTTTTTTTTTTAATGAACGAATTCCTATGCCCCACAAATAACCCAGAGACGCATTTTAAATAAAAGGGCACATTCTACTCATGTAAAAACACACTGATTCTCAGACCGTCTGCAGGCCAGACTGAGAAGGCAATTGGTCGGATCCAGCCCCCGGGCCTTAGTTTGCCTACCCATGATCTAAGCAACACAAAAGCAACCTGACACCACTCGGCACATGAGACCCAACTGCTGCTCCTAAGTCCTGTCTCCTCCCTCTTCTGCCCTAAGATAATAAAACAAGCTCCACCAGAAGACCTTGCGGATTATATTCCCTACCCAAAAGGTATAGCTTCAGGTCAAAAATTAAAACAGGTGGTTATGAAATGGAACATAGTCCATCACTTTATGCCTAGGAATTCTTGGGAGACAAGTGACCCACCCAGATGACGAAAGAGGAAGAGGCCTGTGTGTCTGGCAGGATAGTTAAACATACTGTAGGCTACTGAACAGATCAAAATGAAACAACCAAAACCCAAAACCAAGTAATGAAACACAGTTACAATTATAAAATAAATTACTTTTAAGTACAATCATCCCACTGCCTCTAGCCAGAAATCTGCAGTGTTGGGAATAGGTTTGCTTCTCACTGAGGAATTGAGGCAGAATACTGTCTACGTGTTTTTCCTGATATCGCCATATCTAAATGAGCTAAAGAAGATAATGACTATGACTACGACTTCTTCTGCTCCTCCTCTTTTAAATAAAAGTTAACCATTCAATGAAGGAACTCAGAGCTCATATCCATGAAAGAGTTGTCCCCTCCTCCAATGACTTAGCAAGTATTAACAGAATATTTAATACAAAATGAGTCATGTCAAATTACGAGCTATGTTCCAACGAGTCGATTAAAGCAAATTAAAGAGACAGTTCTGAAACACCTAAAGGAAACCTTTATGGTTATTGGTTGCTTGTGTTAATGCAATAAAATTTCTTTTTTTTTAATGGTGTAACTGACCTGGTAGTTAAGACAAGAGATGTATTATATTGGTAGATATGTGAGGTGCACTCCTGTTTATTTATTTATTTATTTATTTTAACACAGCAAGTTGTTTGACATGGTCCCGCATAATGTCTCATATATAAACTAGGGAGAGCGAACACAGAATGAGTTCACTATTGGCTGGAAAACTGCAACCCTAGAGCAATTATGAATGAAGCTCTTGGCTCTCAAATTGTTCAGCATTTTTTAAAATAGCAGGGATGGTATCCAGGCTATTATCACAAAAATGACACAACTATGGAAAATAGGACTGGAATGAAAAGCGGTCCTTTAAAAATTGAAGAACTGGGCCAAACATATACACACATGATTAAAGCAGAGATAAAAATGTAAAATACCAGTTCAAAAACTGTGTTTTTTTCAGATTTTGAAAATGGAGCTCAACCTTTCAGACAGGAGGGAAGGCCTGGCAGTATGTCCTTTATTGCTTCAAGAAGGATCTCCCAGACTTTGATATGCTCCTAGTCTAGTGTCCTGATTGTCTTAGAAATCCTTCAAGAGCAGACCTGCCCCATGCCCGTTTGTGGTTTGCAGCTAGCAACCTGCATCTCCCTGCCTGCCTACCCCCACCCCACCCAAATGGCTCTATACCTATTTTTCCTTGCCTGTAGTCTGGGAATTACATCATTGGGCACTTGGACACTGGTTCACCAAAAGAAAATATTCACTGGCAGCTCCATGATGTTGCAAAATAGATGAACAATTCCAGTATTGCAAGCCTAACTGGACTAGATAACCAAGACCCATTACTGGACTTTCCATCTCTACATCAGGAGTGGGGAACCCATGGCTCTCCAGATGTGGCTAGACTACAACTCCCATAATCCTGAATACTACTGGCCTTGCTGACTGAGGCCAATGAGAGTTGGAATCCAGTAACATGTGGAGGGTTCCTGCTTTACATGTTAGCAAAAGGCAGCTGAGAGTGTGGGACTGGGACTGTGGCGCAGGTGTATGGCTGTGAATGCTTTTCCTCAGTGCTGTTTTTCAGATTAAAATGCTTCCCATCCATCTGCAGCTGGAAACTTACATATCCAGCCCGGCCTAGATCAAAAAAACATATTAAGCAACCAAGGAGCCCAATTACACAATGAAGACTCAATGCTTCTTCCAAGGAGACACAGCAACATCTCCCTACATCCTGAGATCTTAAGTTAAACATATTCAAAATTCCTGCAGCTTATAAATTTTTTCCTAGACTGTAACACTTCAGCCTGTATGATTAAATTTATTGCAAATAATTAAAAACACTCCCTGTATGTAGAAAACCAGCCTGTCAGGGAGAAGTCTAACCAGAGCCATTCTCACTGACATATTAGTTTTCTATGTGAAGGGATGAAACGTTTCACTCACAAATGGTCAAGAGATGCATTTTCCACCTCTTCAAGCAAGGCAGAACAACACCCATCTGGCGCTGTCCTAGAACCCACTTGGGAAATCCATTTCTCCCTTTCCTTGCATGCTCTTGAAGTAGCACCCACCCAAGAAAAGCTTTACCATTTGATTTGGCGGGTTGCTGAAACGGGCCTCAAGATCTCCCTCAGAAACCTCCTTAAAGTCTCAAGTCTCCACATTAAGGCCTAGGAAGGAATCATTGCAACCAGTGACGAATACACTGTTTAAGAAGGTCTTGTCGTTCCTGTCAATTCTGCGGTGGTAACTCGACTGAAGGGCATCGTGATGGAAGCACGGGGACCTAGAACACTACTTGATCTCTTGGCTGCGAGATCCCACTCCTAAATTCTGCACAACTTCAGGACAAGTTGAAAGTATAGAATTGGCGCTTTGAGATAAAGGAACTAAAGCAGGCTTCCTCAAACTCGTCCCTCCAGATGTTTTTGGCCTACAACTCCCATGATCCCTAGCTAGCAGGACCAGCGGTCAGGGATGATGGGAATTGTAGTCTCAAAACATCTGGAGGGCCGAGTTTGAGGAAGTCTGAACTAAAGCATGAACACCCTACACAAGAATAGAAGGCCATTTCCTTATCCTGCCCATGCATTCTGCAGATAGCTGCTTATACTGTACAGGACAAGATTAGTCATGCCTTCTATGGTAAATGGTTACCAAAGAAAGTTTCTGTTTACATAGAGAAGAACCTCCTCTATTGAGTAAAATGGAGTTGGCACTAACATGCAAACTTTAGGCAGGTTAGGCTGCAGACGAAGAACCACTGACTCACACTGTGGGGCATCACGCTTTAAGGAACCAGATCACACCACAGCAACAAAGACGCAAAATGATTTAGATGGCAGACTTGTAAGGACAGGAACTGGGACCAAAGGTCAATCAAATTAAAGAAGAGCAAGATCTACAAGGGGATAGCAGTCCTCAACTATGTTTAAAGCCTCTGCCATTTTTTTAAAAAAGATAAGAGGATAATCCTTCCATACAGAGGGAAGGAAGTGGGGGTAGATTTTTTTAAAAGACACTTTGAGATAGAGTGAAGATAGCTACTCAGACAATCTTAACTGTTAGCATAGACTTAGGCCCTGAAAAGGGGGGGAGGGGGTCTTTAAAACTGCATTCCTTTGAAGGAAAAGAAATCAATAACCACGTGTACTTGGCTGTAGGCAGCCCAAGAGCAGAAGGCGAAAGTCTGTCAGGAGAAGCAAAGCCAGGCCAGAATGGTACACCCCCAAGGCCGAGAGCAGCCTTCGCCAACTTGGTGCCCTTCAGAGGCATCAGTTTGGGGGAAGGTCTGCATCAAGGAAGCACAGGAAGTTCATGCAGAAGCAGATCTGAGGATTAGCAAAAAGCCCAAACTGAGAAATCTCCCACCTGGGACAAGAGGAGACCAGTGTCAGAAACTCCACCAGCACATGGCGCATTCTGAGACTGACCCAGGTCCAACTCATGTCTGAGTGGGGATTTGAACTCTGATCTCCCTGGTCCTAGTCTGACACTCTAACCACTACACCACCCTGGCTTCCTAGAGTACTTCTGCTATAGGGCAGTGGCATAAAATAAAGTAGGCAAATAAATATGGGGAAAGCCAAATGTCCCTTAGAGACGGATCTGAAATATTTGCCTTGGAGCTTTAATTTGTTTCATTCTGAATTGGTTTATCTGATGTTTTAACGTGTTGTACACTGCTTTGATATTTTTTTTCTTTAAAATATAAAGTGATATAGAAATAAAAATTATTATCATTAATAATGATGGTGATGATAGTTGCCACAACAGAATGTCTAGGCACCATTTTTATGGGAGACAACAACAACAACCCCCATAAAAAATGGCACCAAGACATTCTGTTGTGGTGACCATAACCAAGGTTTAGGGTTCCATTTGGCGATTAGCTTATATATGTGAGTTTCTAATACAGTCAAACCTCGGTTCCTGAACGGCTCCACTTTGGAACATTTCAGCTCCCGAACGCCAAAAACCCGGAAGTAAATGCTCCGGTTTTCAAACTTTTTTTGGAAGCCGAACGTCCGATGCAACTTCCGCTGGAGTGCTAGAAGCTCCTGCAACCAATCAGAAGCCGCGCCTCAGTTGTCAAACATTTCAGAAGCCGAATGGGGTTCCGGAACGGATTACGTTCGACAACCAAGGTTTGACTGTACTGGGGAAGACCCAAACCAGACAGCTGGCAGAATGGTCAGGAGACTGGGAGACTGCAAGAGTGTGAGGCAAGCAGGGAAATTAGAGGACAAGCAAGGAGAGCTATCTAGACAGCAGTGAGGAGGAGCAAGGAAGTAACCTAGAAAAGTCCAAAGTCTGGAACGTTGCCCAGGCAAATATGCCTATTCCGCCTAAAAGGCATTTATAGCCAGGTCAGGCTTGGAGGAACAAATGGGCCTGTCTAGGAAGAAGCTGTAAAGCTGCTTGGGGGTTCCTGAAAACAGTTCTGTACCTTCCTCCTCTGCTTTACTAGTTTTCAACAGGTGGAGAGAGACCCACAGGTAGACCACACCTCAGCCTACAATCATATTCTTTAAGATATTTTGAGGAAAAGAAGGAGCACTTTATCTCACACACAATATGTGTGTGTTAACATGGATTCCACAACTGGTCGAGGCCTTTGGGCACTTAGCAAGTGATGATCAGACCAATTCAGAAAAAAAGGTTGGCTGTACTTAAGACCCACTGAAATCAAATAGATTTAAATCGGCCGCAGCTCATTTATTCCTTTAGCTTTCAGTGGCACTCCCGAGGATGAATAGCTTTCTCTGAACTGGAACTTCAGTTCTGTTTACTTATCTAAAATAACAGACATTGACTAGCAAGGAGTTGCACATTTTTGTAATGGTCCAGGACCCCATAATCTCTCCTCAAATTAATGGTTTTTCTATTTCACGAAGTTATGAACTTCTAATTGCCAGGAAACAGGAAATGATCTAAAATAAAGCTATAACCTATTCTCTCTCTTACTAATTCTGGGTGACCAACTGACAAGAGTTGATACTGAACTATCCAATTGATAGTAGCCTCAGTGCAGTGAAAGCAATCTCAGCAGGAGGGTGAAGGTTCTGTTTTCTCCATTATCAACAAGCACACACACATATACCCACAAAATGGGGAGAAAGAACCAGGCCCACCAACTTCCAAGCAGGCCTGGCCTGGGACATTTTGGTGCCCGAGACAGAAAACAGAAATGGCAGCAGCTTCCGTGGGGCACAATCCACTCGGACCTTCTCTTGCACAAGATCCACTGAAATGTGTAGAAACTTCTACCCAGCTACTACTGATTTCAAAAGAGCTTCCACAGAATTCCCTGGTGGATTATGCCCAAGGACCAGAACTTTCCGGCGCTACCGTTCTTAACTATAGGCAAAGCCTGTTGCTTGAGGAAGCAGCCCCTGCATCTAAGATCTTCTCTCCCCCACTAGTATTATCCCCAGAAGAAAAGGCTGAAGCCCACAAACTTGGGTTTCACTCACCCCTGTGGAAGGGAAGCCCGTGCAAACACTTCCTTGCTTTCCAGGTCCCTCTGAAGCTCCTAAGAACGCGCGGAAGAAGTCAAAATTCCTCCTGCTGCCTCTATTCCTAGCAACGGCCAGTCCAAACAGTTTCAAACAGCACGGCCCAAACAGGAACCTACCTGCCTCTTTAAGGTGGCGAAATCTAGAAGTGGAACACAGGCTATGGAGCAATTTGTGTGTGTGGCTGGGGAAAGCAGGAGGGGGAATAGAGTTGTGAGCTAGATCAGAGTCCGAAATTAAGTCTAGGTCAGTGAGGAATGAGGGGAACATCTGAGTGCAAAGAATTGCGCACCTGGAACAATAGTTGTCGGCTTATCCCAAATGCTGGTGTTTGTATAGTTCCCGTGGGGGGAGGGAGGCATAACATGGATTAGATTGTATATTTTATTATTACCACCAGTAATTTTTTAAAAAATGGTTCACACAAGTTTAGAATTTTACAAGTCTGTCCACCAAACTGGTTTAATGCCCATTATGTGTGACAAAGTGTTTGGTGAAGCCCAGAAGTTCACACACCATCATAAAACTGAGGGTACTAAACTGATAGAAGGCATACAAATATTTAAAATGAATGCACAGGTCTGGTTTGTGTGTGTGTGTTCAAATAAATAGATGTTACTACTTCAGGCAAATTATTATGATTCCATTCCTCTGTTCCCCAGGCTGTAAACTAGGAGTAGCCACTGCTCTGTTCCTTGTGATGTCTACTCGAAGGCAACGCATGACATGATATAGCCTCACCATGTAGCCACACCGTGTGCTCTCTGCCATGACAGTTAATGATGCGAGGTGAAGTTGGGGTAATGCACAGCACCATGCGATCACATCATGGATCTTATTCAATGGCACATTACAAGGAACAGCTGTGGAGCAGAACCCCTCTGTCCTTTTGCACCATTAAATGTTCATGTCTATTCTTTGTTCAGACAGATACCGGTAACTCTTTAGCAAGGAGTTATTAAAACTTCCAGTGCCAGGCACAACAGGATACACCAATGCAACATGTGGGAGAGAGAAGACCCTGAATCAATACAGTACTTGGGATCTAACGCAGTTGGAACCTCAGTCTGTCTTGTGTAATTCACTTTCTCTTAGGGCTGAACTATGCGCAATGGTGGCACAACCAGGTGCTAGAACAGGGACAGCCAATGTGGAGCCCATCATCCCCAACCACAGGCCATGCTGGCTGGGGGGTGGCAGTTGGAGCTGAAAAACAACATCCAGAGAGGGGGCGCCCGGGTGACTGCCCCTGTGCTAGAAGATTGGCCATGCTGAATTCATAGAAAGCAAAGCAGGAAATTTACAGTGCACAGGCAGCAAGCAGGTGTTGAAACTTGCCCTCACCTGACATTTCCCTCTCCTCCCCATCCCCCACTCACCCAGGGGGCTTTAGTTCCAGTTTCAGAGCCCCACTGAAAGGAAAAATAGCTGAGGGACGAGGCTGTGTGAGAAAAGCAGTTCCCCAGCTTAAATCCCAGCACATTTTAGATGACTTCAACAGCAACCCATATTCTAACGCACGAGTTTATGGCCATCAGATGCAGTTAGTCCACCATCTATAAAATGGAGGCAACTATTCTTTGCTTCAGAAAACTATTGTGAAGGTGGAACAAAGCACTGTAAAGCATTTTTACACATTAAAAATGGTATGTGCATGGATATATAACTCCTCTGAAAATCTTTAATAAGGGGACCTATTAAAGCAATTTTTCTTGGGACTATCACAGTTGTCACCCACAGATTGGAAAACCATCATCTCCGTAACGCCCTTTAACAGGTTTCCTTCAGCATATAACAAACTCTCCCAATTTCAGGCTTTCCTCACACAGTATGATCAGTCCCTTCCCTGCGCTGGAGCCATTTCCAGCCATTAATGGACCAATCGCTGCAGAATCTAGCTAAAGGAAAATGCAGCACTTTTTAGCAACCCATGGGAAAGAGTTCCAGTGTTTAACGGCACCTGACATGATCCTAAATGCAACCCCCTTTCACGTGTGCTTTGCCCTTCCACGCAGTCTGTAGCTGTAAGCACAGATAATAGAGCTTACAGGCAAAACAGAGCCTCCCCTCCCTTCCTCCCAAGGTTTCCGCTTCCACCTTAACCCGGCCAGTGACCTCACCTGTAGGGCTCAGCCCTGCCAGCTCTGACTCGCCTGCTGCACTTCCGGAGCCTGCCTACCTGCCGCACCCGAGACAGGAGTGAGCCTCCAGGCTGCTCCATGTACCTTCTGGGAGGGGCAGGGTGCCATCTGAGCCCAGGTTCAGTAGGGCTTAGCCTCAGCTGCAGAGTTCACTGACTTCTGGAGCAGCCCAAGGTGAGTACCTTGCACTGGCAGCCGAGTAACTACACTCTGCTCCATGCACCAGTGAGGGGAATAGGAAGGTTTCCAAGAAGAAAACAGGTATTCTAAGCAAGCTGACACTTAAATCCATCTAACTCAGTGGTGTCCAAACTTTTTTCAAAGACGGACAGATTTGATGAAGTGAAGGGCTGTGAGGGCCGACCAAATGGCCAACCAAAGTTGTTGACCTTTTTTTTAGGATTGAAATTGTTGAGCTTTTGGTTGTTCAGGTTTTTTAGGATTTTACCCCCAGGAAATAAACTGCCATGGGGGCCGGATTGAACCGACCAGCGGGCCGGATTAGGCCCCCAAAACACACTTTGGACATACCTGATCTAACTGCATTGCTCTAAGTCATCCTAAGCCTTTGTTACCCACAACTCTCCCTTTGTTCTCTCTTCCACTTTCAAAATTTAGGATGTAAGCTCCTTGGGGACAGAGACCTTCCATTCCTCTCTATGTAAAGTGACATGGGCACTGACCGGGCTATATAATAATGAAAGTTAAGAACTGTTAGCAGGGAGCGGGACGGAGGGAAGGAGAAAGTCGCCATGATCTTTCCACACAAATCTGAGCTCTGGTGAGGTGGGGCAGCTGGTCAAGAGCCAAATGGCAAACCCACGCCCCTTCCTACTCTCCCCTTGCCCCACGGAAAGAGAAAACCCATCAAGCTCTCTATTCCCCAGGGGGTTACCTGTTCCGCAAATGTGCTGACACCATCTGCACTGTGGAGTGAAAGGAACAGATGGCACAGGGGTCCCTTCTGCATCAGGGTCCCGACCCCCACCAACCCCCCCACTGCTATTCCTGCCTGAGCCTCTGCTTGCAGGTCCCACAGGGCTTTAAAGATCCTCCCCCCTCCCAACTCACAGCCCCCCCTGTAATGCAAGCCAGGCTGGGTCAAATGGATTAATGAGTCTCAAAGCAGGGATTAGACACTGATATGGATAATGCAAAGGTGGGGACTGAGATATGGAGGTGGGGGTGTCAAGAGGACCCAGAAGCCTGCACAGAGGGAGGGGGGTCATTGGGGGTCACGAGGAAAATCCCTCAGACCACTTATGTACGAAAGTGCTTGGAACACAATTAAAGCTCCGTTTTCCATTAACAAAACTGGAGGCTGGAAGGGCTTTTAAAAACCATTAAGCCTGTGTGTGTGTGTGAAAGAAACCCTTTTGTAGTATCTTTAACGTTTCCCATGGAGAGATGGACTTGACAGAGAAGTGCCATTCCCAGCCTCTCCAGGGCTGCAAGGGCTTCGAGGCTTCTCAGAAGCAGACAGCCTCGCTGCCAATCCAAGGCCACTTGTGTCTGGCAGTATTTGTGTCAAATCTGTCCAGGAGTCACCTACATAAGGCTGTCACCTGCGGGGGGTGGGGGAGAGGAAAAGAGCGAAACCCTGCCACACAAAGGATTCTGGGTAAAATAAAAATGCAAATCGCAGCCTTTGCTGGTGAAAGCAGGTTCCCAGCGCCGCCCCCCCTTGACGAATTAATCCCTTCCCACAAATTGCAGCAATCACAGTGGGGGGACAAAACAGCTCCAAGTCTACCTTTATATGCACACAGATGCACACACACATAGCAGTGCTCCTTAGTGGGAGTATTTGAAGAAACCTGTGAAGAGACCATCCTTTGCAGTCTCTCCTACTGTTCTTCCTGGCTTTCACTCTGGCATTCTCAGGGTCAATTAACTTTATGCCCCACTGTTTCCGTCAGTGGGGTGGCACCATAATGCACACCCTCCGTCTTTCTGCCAGCCAGACTGGGGCAGGAAGCAAATGCGCTACAGACCTGACTTAAAACAGTTAAGGCAGAGCACAGTCATGGGTTGAGGTGTGTGGGATTTGGGGCCTGCAGTGTTGGCAGGAAGATGAAGGAGGGGCTACGGCTAGACAGGAACAAGGATTGTGGGAATAGCAGGGGTCAGCAACCTTTTTCAGCTGTGGGGCGGTCCACCGTCCCTCAGATCATGTGGGGGGCTGGACTATTTTTTGGGGGGGGGATGAATGAATTCCTATGCCCCACAAATAACCCAGAGATGCATTTTAAATAAAAGGACACATTCTACTCATGTAAAAACATGCTGATTTCTGGACTGTCCGCGGGCCGGACTGAGAAGGCGATTGGGCCACACGTTCAACCTTCAGTTCTGATTTCAGTACCAGTACTGGGAGATTTGTTAGTAATAATAAAGGAAGCTTAGCTGCTTTGCCCGTGTCAGAGTGACTGGCACCTGTCCCCAAACTCTTAGGATTAAGGAAAAGTGGTTCAAAGCAGGTTTGACCCTCAGAGCCGCTTTTCTCCTGCAGAAATTAAGCACTGAGATATATATGCATTTTATTTACGAAGGGACTCATTGACTCACACACCCTTTCTGTTCTCTCTGATTCACCACTTGCATAAAGCCATGCCTTCATCCTCCGGGAGGGAACATAATCAACACCCCAGTCGCTAACATGGATTAGAACTCCTACACACCATCCATAAGCCTGCAATAAAACGGGGTGGGGGTGGGGGTCCACTACAGAACCTTCCAGAAAGCAAGTATAAGAGGAGAGTCTTGAGGGCAATGTTGCCATCAGGACAGAGTGCGTCCAGGGTCCCACCCAGCAGGATGCGCAGGAAGGCTCCTGACTGCAGCAAGACTGCGTCTCCATGGCTGTGTGCGCAGCACACATTTAACACACGTTTCTTACCACCACCAAGAACCCTGGGAACTGTAGTTTATTAAGGGTGCTAGGATTTCTAGCTCTGTGAGGGATTAAGTACCGTTCCCAGGATTCTTTGAGGGGAGCAATATACTGTACTTTAAAAGTTTGGTTGTGCACACAGCCAGTATCTTGAAGAGAAGTAGAGGCAGCGACCATTTTAGGCCCGTCCAACGTGTACAACCGCACATGCGCTCATCACACCAAACCCAAAAACATTGCAAAAAGGGGTAGAATGGGGCATTTGCAGGCTTTTTCAACGGTGTTTCAAATATATGTTAATTCATTTAAACATGCGGTGCCTAGGGACCTTACCTCCATGTAAACTGGGAGTTGCCTGTAATGCACATTATCATCAAGAGGGAGACCCTTTAAAACCATTAATTTTTTTTAATAAAATATTTATTAAGATTTTACAAAAACATAGATTTAGAAAATACAAAGAGAAACATAGTAAAAGAAAAAGATAAAAAACAAAAACATACAAAAATTCATAAAAAATAAAAAATAAAAATACAAAATACAAAAAAAGATAGATAAAAAAGAATTAAAAACAAATCCATTTTTTATAACTTTAAATTCGTTAGCTTGTTTCCTTGACCTCCTCACACCTCCCCTTTTTGTATTCCCATTTAAGTAATCAAGTCAGCAAATCCTTACCCTCTTTCGTTTATCTTAACTCTATATCTTAAAATATTGTACCTCCATATTTTCATCCTTTATCAATTCATTTTTGCATATTCTCATAACTTTGTTGCTAATGCCACTTATTTTCAATCCAACATCATTTTTAACATTCATTAATTTTACAGTGTTTCTGAAGATAGTCTTTAAATTTCTTCCAGTCTTCTTCCACCAACTCTTCTCCCAGGTCTCGGATTCTGCCAGTCATTTCCGCTAATTCCATATAGTCCATCACCTTCATCTGCCACTCTTCCAGGGTGGGTAAATCTTGTGTCTTCCAGTACTTTGCAATGAGTATTCTTGCTGCTGTTGTTGCATACATGAAGAAAGTTCTATCCTTCTTTGGCACCAATTGGCCGACTATGCCCAGGAGAAAGGCCTCTGGTTTCTTCAGGAAGGTATATTTAAATACCTTTTTCATTTCATTATAGATCATCTCCCAGAAAGCCTTAATCTTTGGGCACGTCCACCAAAGGTGAAAGAATGTACCTTCATTTTCTTTACATTTCCAGCATTTGTTATCGGGCAAATGATATATTTTTGCAAGCTTGACTGGTGTCATGTACCACCTGTATATCATTTTCATAATATTCTCTCTTAAGGCATTACATGCCGTAAATTTCATACCGGTGGTCCACAACTGTTCCCAGTCCGCAAACATAATGTTATGACCAATATCTTGTGCCCATTTAATCATAGCAGATTTAACCGTTTCATCCTGCGTATTCCATTTCAACAGCAAGTTATACATTCTTGAAAGTATCTTAGTTTTGGGATCTAACAATTCTGTTTCCAATTTTGATTTTTCCACCTGGAAGCCAATTTTTTTGTCCAAATTATAGGCCTGACCCTTTAAAACCATTAAATCCAGAACCTAAACTTATCTAACTGCACTTCTGCTTAAGAAATAAATAATCCGTATTAACTGAATTAGAATGTGCAGGTCCAACGTGACAGAATCTATCCCCCGCCCAGCCCTGCCAACATAGCCTACCTGAGGACCTCTGCATGACAACCCTGTAAATGTCCACGCCTGATGTTACAAAGCTGTTGCTTATCTATTTTCTAAACCCATCCCTGGCACTGAAAAACCACACAAATTACTGCCACGATTAGCCGCCACATTAGCCAGAAAGGAAGGCAATCCAGGACCCAGAGGAAAGTGTTTAGCTGGCTCAGAAATAAAGAGGGTTAGGGGGCTTTTTTCAACACTCGGCATCAGGCCTTGGCAATCTCCTCCTTTGCTTAAAAATCTGAGCTGGTTGCAGTCTACCTCCTGACTCCACCCGACAAGCTTGTCTTTCTCTCTCTCGCTCTCAAACTGTGTCCAGCTTGCAGCAAATTAAAGACCTGCTTGTAAAAATTACAGGGCACCAATTCCAAGCAAGAACCAGAGGCATGATGGCAGTATGTCTGTTGAGCATCCACTCCGCAGAATGCAGCATGCATGTCCTCGGATCTGGTGAAAGGAAATTGGGTCTTTCCAAAAAAAGTTTAGAAGCAGGCAAGCCCACCAAGTCTGGCAAGGAGTGGTGGCCATTTGGAAGGTTTTCCAGAAGTCCCCACCCCAAAACAAGTTTTGAGTACGTGCTGACCCCCAGTGTTCCATCTCCAGACAAAATACTAAATAGAATCTGAGCACATAAAAACAACCTGGGAATATGTCCAGTATAAGCAGTGTGTGGTGGGGGTAAACAGAGATCCGTATCAGCTTTATTATACCCCCTCCCTTGCACAGGGAAGGACAACTCAAAAGAAGAAACCCTGTATAGGGGCTGGAAGGAGACTTTGGTGTGATTCAGAATTCAGGGTGTCCATTCCACCAACAGCTCCAGCCCCAGGGCCTTCGGAAGCCTCTGTGCACATGATGGGCCCATATGGAACATATTAAGGGTTCTGCAAGAGGGGAAAAAGTTGGAGGGAGGGAAGAGAAGCCAAATGTGGGTGGTGCAGCAGGATGTATCCTGCCCTCACCCTGCTCTGTTGGACTGTTGGGGGGGGGGGTTAACCCTTTGCGTTTCACAGAAGAGGAAGAAGGGGGTGGGGAGTGTCATCAAAGGCCGGAGGCGGAGGCTGGAAAAACAGGAGCAGTTAAGAAACTGCAGGATTGCCAGCTTCTTAGTTGACTGAACTTCAGGAGCACTGGCCTGGCATTTTGAGCAGGCCCTATTTCTGGCCTTATCAGTTTCTATCCAAATGCGATTTTGGTTTTAAACGCAGTGTAAGGTAGTCTTTATGTGAGCATATTGTACAGTGGTACCTCGAGTTACATACGCTTCAGGTTACATACGCTTCAGGTTACAGACTCCGCTAACCCAGAAATATTACCTTGGGTTAAGAACTTTGCTTCAGGATGAGAACAGAAATTGTCCTCCAGCGGTGCGGCGGCGGGAGGCCACATTAGCTAAAGTGGTGCTTCAGGTTAAGAACAGTTTCAGGTTAAGAACGGACCTCCGGAACGAATTAAGTACGTAACCAGAGGTACCACTGTATTCACTTATAGAGTATCAGAGTTTTTAGGGGCTAACAAGGCTGGGATAGCTGGGATAGCAGGCTTGTGGGTTTTTGAATGTCTGTTGTAGATTTTTTTCAATTTCATTGTTCTGTATGGGACAATGACAATAAAGATTATCGTTACCGGGTGCTCTCTCTATCCCTTACCCACACCTTCACTTATTACAGAACAGGAGCCCCACATTTCAGGAACTGCTATTCCTGATCACACCTCCAAGAGACGCAGGAAGTGGCTGGTGCAATCCTGAGGATACACGGGTCAAGTAACAAGGCTGCTTTAATGGACATCTGCACGTTTTCTGGAGTAATATCAGCAGGCTTCTGCCCTGAAGATCTTACAACACAGATTATGATTGGGGGTGAGGGGGGCAGAACCACAGAGAGGAGGGAAAACATAGGAGAGGAACAGAGTATGCCACAATCCTATATTGGAGTTGCACCAGTTGAGGGGGCTTTAGGATTTGGCAGAAGCTCCAGACCAGGTACGTTGCTATCGTGAGCACTGACTGAGCACACAGGCAACACTTCTCACTCTTCTACCTGCATCCAGGTGCAGGGACTATGAACTGCTCTCTCCATATCACCCCTTGCTCCAAGCACAGCCACCCCACACCACGTTTTGTGCAGACCAAGACCCAACCTATTACCATAGCCATGAGCACTGTGTTTCCAACTGCTCCTCTGTAGCACTGCCAACCAGCGCAAGAGCCCAGCCCAGGTGACTGGTTGGCAGTCTTTGTGGGTTACACTCCATCGCTGCTGGTGCCGTTCAGTAAAGATCACCATCAATACTCCACGTATTGTTTCTGTATTTGGCGTGGGTTAGTGAGCAGGGTTTCCTCTCCTTCAGACTTGTGGTAAATGGCATCAGGATGGGACCCTTGGAGGTAGGGAAACGAATACAGTGGTACCTCAGGTTACAGACGCTTCAGGTTACATACGCTTCAGGTTACAGACTCCACTAACCCAGAAATAGTACCTTGGGTTAAGAACTTTGCTTCAGGGTGAGAACAGAAATCGTGCAGCGGCAGCAGGAGGCCCCATTAGCTAAAGTGGTACCTCAGGTTAAGAACAGTTTCAGGTTAAGAATGGACCTCCAGAACGAATTAAGTTCTTAACCCGAGGTACCACTGTACTGCATTTGGTTGTGGGGGTCGGCCTCTGAGAGTATGCCAAGGGGTGCTTCTGATGGAGTGTATGAAGGGGTGAGTAGCCGTGTTGGGTGCTGGCAAGCAAGACTGGCTTCTCAGCCAAACTGCTGGAAGAGAGATGGTCCCATGGGCTGCACAGGTGGGAGACTGGCTGGGTCCTTGAGTCTGCACACTTGTAGGCACTGTGGTATGTGAGACTTAAGACCCCACCCTGCAGGGCAGCTGAAGTCTTTTGGAAGCTGCACACTAGCTGCCTGTGCTACTGGGGTTCATCATCTGCGGCCACCATGGCATTGCTTCGTGCGCTAAGGGGACGTGCTATCACTGTGGACGCATACCCAGGTTGACCAGCATGGGCCAGCTCCTTCCATCACGGGCAATGTGGGATTGACGGGCAATGGCAGCATTGCCAAAGGGCAGGACTGGAGTTTTGCAGAATTGAAAAAACATTTCTTTCAACTGTGTTTAACCCTTTGCCATACAATCATAGCGTTGGAAGGGACCTCAAGAGTCCAACCCCTTAGCAATGCAGGAATCTCAGCTAGAGCTTCCATGACAGATGGCCATCCCACTTCTGCTTAGAAACCTCCTAGGAAGGAGAGTCCACCACCTCCCAAGGGAGACCGCTCCACTGTCAAACAGCTCTTACTGTCAAAACGTTTCCTCTTGGAGCGGGCTGAGCATGGACTAGAGACAAGAGCTGTTCTGCCCACATAGTGGTGGAGTATAGAATTCCTCTGCCCAGGGCTTCATCTCAGTTGGGAGTGAGAACTAAAGGACTGACTGCTGGGAGCTGCGTCACTTCTTACTCTTCCTCCCATGGTTGCTAGATCCTTTCCCTAAAGATCATCTCCCACCAGCTCCACATAATGCGCTCCTTCCATTTGTCTAGTCCAAGGATGGCTAACATTTTTGGAGGGCCATAATGACCCATGCTCAACTCTCTGAGGGCCGTATGTCAAAGTGAGCTGTGTGAAACGTGGACAATTTTTAATTTTTGCTTTTTTAAAAAAAGGACTAGTCCTTCCCCTAGAATATCTGAAGTATTTTAACTTCCACCTTGGAAACAATTATGCACAAGCAATCGTTCTAACGTGTCCACCCACCCCCAATTAGTTCCTGTTTTCCCTTCATCGTGTATTTGCAAACTGCAGAGCTATGGACAGGGCTTGTCTTTTGATTTCACTCTTGCGGCACCAAGCTATTTTTAGGTCCCAATTAAATAATATTTATTATGCATGTGAATCTTCTTCATCAGCATGATTTCTTCTGGCTAAACAATTTGGGTGTTTTCGTTGCAGGGTTTGGAGGGCACAATGCACATAACTGGAGCCTTCTCCAGCCTTCAAAGCAGGCATAGGCAAACTTGGCCCTCCAGATGTTTTTAAGAATACAATTCCCATCATCCCTGACCACTGGTCCTGTTAGCTAGGGATGATGGGAGTTGTAGTCCCAAAACTTCTGGAGGGCCAAGTTTGCCTATGCCTGCTTTAAAGACATCTGCCATACCTTTGCATGTGTGCACAGACCCCTGCACACAGGCTTACATGGCAATATGGGGCCATGCACCACATACATTACTCACAATGCCCCCCCAAATTTAAGTGGGGAACTTAAATAGCGGCCTAAAGGTTCCTGGCAGCTGCCTGAGGATGCAGGCACCGGCCCTGTACTTATTTGCATATATACCCTGACAGAACAGATTCAGGGACATGTTAATGATTAAAATTGTCTGACGCTGTATAGTTAAATATGACTTTTGTTAAGAAGCACTTCCTTTGGGCCTCACGCTAATATTCCAATAGAATGCATTTGGAAAGGGGAGGGGTCACACCTGGGCAAACTCCTCCCCCCCAAACCTTGGCAACAGCATCGAGCGACAAGACAGTGGTCCCAGCAGCGCCAGTGGAATGTCACAATGACGCAGCGTTGGCACAGCGGTTCGTACGCCCCATCCTAAATTATTTTACTTGCTGGCACAGCAAGTCTTGGGATCCGGTTGTTAGCATACGGCCCTCAACGCCCTTCCCCTCCCATCCGAGAGAGCCCTTTCCCGTCTCAGGCCCAGGCTTCCCCTCCCCTCGCAGAGCCTGGCAGCTGTTGCTGACACAGTGAACTACAGGCCCAGAGCTCCCCAGCCCGGCCCCTTTCTAAAGATAGCTCTTCTCACCCAGATGGATGGAAAAAAATGGTGGGGCCGGCTCAGTAAGACTGCAAGCAAGGAAAGAGAGCAGGAATCTTCCAGAGGTGCCCCTGGTTTTGGACCAGAGGGGTCTCTGCTGCCCCAGACACGGCCTCAAGACGTTTCCATGCCCACGGCAGAAGAAGACCCTTTCTCACTAGCCAACACTGAGGCACAGTCCAGCTGGAAGCCAGTTCTCCTATGCAAGCCCTGCTGAGCCCTGATTCATTTCCGAGGGTTGCATGGGAGAACTTCCCACCAGAGTAAGCTCCACAGGTCCAATATGCCTGGTTCCCATTCTGCCACCCTTAAAGGTAAAGGGACCCCTGACCATTAGGTCCAGTCGTGGCCGACTCTGGGGTTGCGGCGCTCATCTCGCTTTATTGGCCGAGGGAGCCGGCGTACAGCTTCCGGGTCATGTGGCCAGCATGACTAAGCCGCTTCTGGCGAACCAGAGCAGCGCACGGAAACACTGTTTACATTCCCGCCAGAGCGGTACCTACTTATCTACTTGCAGTTTGAGGTGCTTTCAAACTGCTAGGTTGGCAGGAGCAGGGACCGAGCAACAGGAGCTCACCCCATTGCGGGGATTTGAACCACTGACCTTCTGATCGGCAAGTCCTAGGCTCTGTGGTTTAACCCACAGCGCCACCCGCGTCCCTTTCTGCCACCCTTAGTGATGCAGAAAACCCCTTCGTATAGTGAAACCACTCATTTTACCTCTGCAGCAGCCTCATGATGGGCCCTGTGCTTCACTCTCCCAAATTTGACCCCCATAGTTCCCTAGTTCCAAATCCTAATTTTCTCCATAATCCTCTTTTGGTTATGTCACCATGCAGCAGTTGGAGAAGGAAGCATGAATCCCTGCCCCATGTTTTGAGGCTCAAATAGAACAGGAGACAAAACATGAGTTCCCAGCCTGCACCTACCAGTAACACAGTCTAGGACCTGCCCATGTCAATTAGACATTGCTAGAGAAGTGAGGGGACACTTCAAAGAGTTTGCCCCCCCCCAACAAGGCTGCAAGGCAAGAATCAAAGTCCATGGATTAATCTGTGGGACAATCCAGTGAGGACTCTCTTGTTTGTTTGTCAAGGTTCTTTTGAGTTTGGTCCATTACTGTAATAAAAGAGAAAGACAATACGAAATACAGTGGTAGCTTGGGTTAAGAACTTAATTCATTCTGGAGGTCTGTTCTTAACTTGAAACTGTTCTTAACCTGAAGCACCACTTTAGCTAATGGGGTCTCCTGCTGCCGCCGCACCGCCAGAGCACGATTTCTGTTCTCATCCTGAAGCAAAATTCTTAACCCGAGGTACTATTTATGGGTTAGCGGAGTCTGTAACCTGAAGCGTCTGTAACCTGAAGCGTATGTAACCCAAGGTACCACTGTATGACCTTTGTTGCTAACAACAAACAGTAAGCTTTGCAGCAAAACCCAACTGATGTATAATCAGAACTAAGTAGTTCTGTAAATTCCCAGGCAAGTGTCCATAGGAGTGCAGCCTTGCCTATTTTCTGAAATTGTAAGTGACCTCACACTTCTTTAAATATATCAAAAGGCACGTGGAGGTTTTGCAATAGGCATACTGATTTAAATAAATAAAAAAAAAAACCAGACAAACACAAAATTATTTATAAAGTCAACAGCCCTGCCTTTAGGTTTGCGCTTCCTTTCCTGGGGTCCTTTCCCATGGCTCCCCCCACCCATTAATACAGTTGCTCAAAAGAGAAAGCACTGACAAATGACGTGCTGAGTTAAGCTAACCTGAATCTCGGTTTCCTTTGACTCACTGCAACTGCAGGCTGTGCTCTTTTCTAGAACCACTGTGCTCCCCTGTCCCAGAGCCAAAGAGGCCTGGTTCCCAGTCTCCCTGGACCACATGCGTCTCCTACAGCAGGGGTTAGAGGGGCTGGGCCTTCTTCTCCCCATCCTGAGCAGGGCTCTCTGTCCCCCAGATAGTCCCCCTGCGGCTTTCCCTGGAGCCAGGATGTGGCTTTGCTTTTATGTCAACCCAGCAGCGTTCCTCGAGGCTTTGTAATGAAGGAAGATGGGGGAGGGAGAGCAGAACCGTTCCTAGGGGCGGAATAAGAAGCAGGCAGGAGACAAGGATGGGCCGCACCTGGTCCCAGCGAGCTCAAGTTTCTCCTGCAACCACAGCACACTGGGGTAAAGAGACCTAAACATGATGTTTTAACACATCTGATCCCCTAGTCCTAAATCCTGCCACTTCGCTTCCAGGCTCCAGTCGCCCAACCCTCCTCCTCCTCCTCCTCCTCCTCCAACCACAGGATTCCTGTCCCTTCTCAAAACCCCAGAGTCAGCTCCTGTATCCTTCTGCTCCGAAGGGAGCCCAAAGGAGAGAGAGAGACTGTATGCACAACTACAGTGGTACCTCGGGTTACAGACGCTTCAGGTTACAGACTCCGCTAACCCAGAAATAGCACCTCTGGTTAAGAACTTTGCTTCAGGATGAGAACAGAAATTGTCCTCCAGCGGTGCGGCGGCGGGAGGCCCCATTAGCCAAAGTGGTGCTTCAGATTAAGAACAGTTTCAGGTTAAGAACGGACCTCCAGAACGAATTAAATACTTAATCCAAGGTACCACTGTACTAGGTTCTGCTATTGCCTAAAAGAAGCCAGGATTTCCAAGAGGCTTCTCTTCAAGCACAGCATTTTGTTTTCAAGCAGTGCAAGTCAGCCAACTCCTATTGGAAGCAACAAACCAAGGCTTCCTTTGTGGATGAAAATCTGGATTGCAAGATGGAAGCACAACTCTCTCTCTCTCTCTCTCTCTCTCTCTCTCTCACACACACACACACACACAGGCACTGTCTTTAAGAATAGCCAGGTTTCCAGCTGAAGTGTTCAGACCCGTCTGAGTTTCTTTAGCCTTCCTGCGTGCTGGAGGAGTGTAAAATACAGTGCTAGACAGCCAGGCATAAGAAAAGAAAAACAAAGCAAATCAGAAGTGGCTCACACCTCCCCAGCACAAACCTTCACTCCCTTTATTCACACCCCTGTTATACCTCTTCATGGCACTGCCACTCAACAATCCAGGCCTGGATCACGAAGGCAAGCCAGAAAGACCATCTTTTCAGTTTTGCCTTATTGCTTCCTTCCCACCTTTTGCTCAAGGGAGAAGTGGGCGAGTCCAGGGTATTAGAGAAGGGAAGGCTGGGAGCTAGGATTCCTGGGTTCTCTCCCCAGAACAGAGAGGGCAGTACAGCCTAGCAGATAAATCACATTTATCTGCTAGGAGAAGATGATGTACAGGTGCCATTGCAATAACAATGATAAATGCACACAAGTAAACTCCTGTCGCTGGATTAGCTAACAAAGCAAAATAATTGGTTGGGGAGGGGAGAGGAAACGGTGCTTCAACAAATTGAATGGGTTGTACACATGAAAGGCTTGTGTCTGTATAGTTTCGCTACACTGTGGCAGCACCCAAGGCTACTGGAGTCCCACTCTGGCCTCAGGCACAAAGCAAAAAGAAAAAAGGGGGGAAACAACACAAAGCTTACCCAAGTCTGAATCAACAAAGGAAAGGGGTGGGGAAGGGAAGGGCTTGCCCTGCGTCTGGGGTCACAGAAAAGAATCCACTGTTACATTTCATTCCCCCACCCACCCCTATTACAGCAAAGGCCAGGAGACCATTATCCAGCCCCCAGGGCAACCTGCTCTAGCTACTGGGAAGCCCCACCTTCCTATTGAAGAGTGATGCCCAAAGCCATTAAGGAAATTGGCAATGTAATAGCTGGCATTTCTGAAGAGCCAGGCCTAGCACCCAAAGGCTGGTGTGGATGCTGAGGACAGAGAGCCAGTTCTTCAGCCTCATTTCAAGGAACGCTAATTCTTCCTATTTTTTGTAATAATCCCCCCTCCCCAATCTCAGGCCTCAGAATGTTTCTAATAATACCAAACTTGTCAGGGTGACTCAAATGCTTCAGTCTCTTGTGTGAGATTCTTCACAGTGGGAAGGGGGTGGGGGAGAGAAAGAACAGAAAAGAGACACACACATCTCCCCCCCCCCTTTCCCCTTGCACATTTCACACTTACATCTTGACAGGATGCAATTTGCAAATCAGACCCAGAGAAAATGACACCAAATCCTGGCTCCAAACTTAATTCCACCTATGAATGTATGAGTTGTTAGGAGATACGGCTGATATTTTCTGTATTAATCCTGTTAAATTTCCTCTAAGCCTTTGTGTGAGCCTGTGGCAAGGAGTTCCACTGGTGCAATTCCAGTAGGCCAAGTCCTTTATCAGTCAGATTCAGAGTGGGGCAAGCTGTCTTGCAGAAGAGTTATAATCAACAAGCTGAACAGCTACTCCCAAGAAAGGGGTAGAAAATTGTGTGGTCTAGGATGAGGGAGACACCCCAGAGTCGTTTGTGACTGGACTTAGCTGTCAGGGGTCCTTTACCTTATTACATCTTGCAAAGCAAGAAGACTCTGAGAAAGATGAGAGAGATGCTTGGGGAGGAATGAGAGTGCAGGCTGCAAAACTAATGCTCTTGCAACCCTTCCCCCTTCCCTTTTCTGAACCTCCCCCATTGCAATTTAACTGCATACCTCTTTGTTTCAAAAGCTGCCTTCTTGGTCTTTTATCAGGTTTGGGAATTTGCAAAGGAAAAGAAATCAAAATGGCAGGGTTGAAAGAAAATCAGGGCCAACTACAAGAACTGTGGGAGAGAAGGAGCGGTGGAGCGGAGGCAGCTCTAGAGAAGAGAGGGCGGCTGCACTAGCACTGTAAGCTCTTCGGGGCAGAGAGCTACAGAGTTGGCAGCATAATTCCTCCTGTGCTCCGGGACCTCCAGGCACGTTTCGGAGGAGAGTGCAGATGAAAGAAAAGAGACCCGTTGCCCATTCTCATCTTTAACACCTCCAGTGACCCGAAACTGTTGCAAACTATGGACTTAAAAAAATATAAATTAATTCACATTTGGTGGAGCTCTTTTATCCCGAGCTACTACGTTTGCGCGCACCACTCCCCAGATTCCAACCAGACACCGCACATCATTTCCTAGAGAGAAAACTGCCATTTCGGCATACTGCTCTAGCCACTGGCCTCCACTCCCCCGAATGCGGAGCCAGATGCTCCTGGCGCAAGCGCTTCTTTGATCTAACCATTGCGCACGACTTCCCTTGCTCAAGGTGCAAACCGAAACCAGAAACCCACCTCCGCTCCTGCGTTGACGGCAGAACGAAGGCTCTCCCATTGACCAGCCAAAGACAGAAAACGAGGCGCCCCCCCCCCGCCCCCCAATCCCTTCTTCCTTACCGGCTCGAATCTGGGGAGAGGACGCTGCTCCCGCCTCGATGTGGTACGAAAACCTCATGGCTTTGAACTGCTGGGAATAAGATCCACTGGGTTCCGGGCAGGGCATCCCCATCACGCTGGCCCGCTGCATGATCGCACGGCACCCCCCGCGCCCGCTCCCTCAGTCCCCCCCAAAATCCCTCCGAGGCCGTCCCCCAAACGCCAGGCTGCCGAGAGTCCCCATCAAACGGCCCGATCCCCTTCGGGAGTGGATCCGAATGCAGCTCAATCGACCGAATAGATCCACGCTGGAGCAAAGAAAGGGAAGGCGGGTGGGGGAGAGCGAGCGATGGATCCAGCCTGGATTGGCTGCGCGCGTGCGTTCCCCCCCCTCCAAGACAGATCCTTGCAACAAGTCAGCGCAGCTCTTGCAAGAAGCATCGCCTTGGCCAGGAATGTATCAGAAAGCGAGCTGGGCAGCTTTTCCACGTTGGAGCGTCTGCGCCCATTCCCCCTTCGCTTCCTCCTCCTCCCCTCCCTCTCCTCTCCGCACAGGCTCCTCGCTCGGTGGGTTGGCTCTTTCGTACTGCAGCGCCAGGCGCCGAGAGCAGATTGCTTGCAAGGAGATTTCAAACCCTCCTCTTCAGTCTCTTGGGCTGTGTGTGTGTGTGCGCTTTCTTTTTTGTTTTAAAAAATTGGATTGAAGTGGGATTTCGTTAGCAGCCACACACAGACATGGAAGTCGATTGGCTCTTGCTGCCTGGGCTGGAGGATTCTCTCCACTCCCCCCCCCCGCGTCTCTCCAGGATATTGACCAAAAAAAAGGCAGAAAAAAGGGGGTGTTGGCAATTTATTTCCTCGCACTTGGGAGGGTTCCACTAACAGCTGTTGTTTGAAAAATCAGCTCGTTTTGAAGTCAGTTTGCTTTGAGGTTTTTCCCTCTTCCCCCTCCTACACTCCAAGAAGGTTTCTACGGTTTGGGGGAAGTCTCAAGTCAGCCTTTGATCTTTCTCTGCGTTCAAACGAACTGCACATTTTGGGATCAAGTATCCCCCCCCAAAAAAAATATTGATTCCCCCCTCCTCTTCCTGAACCCTGATTTCTTAGCCTTTAAGGTGCCCATATAGTTCCAGCACCACGCTGCCCCCTGAAGACTTGCCCTCCCCCTCTACAATAATCCTTTTAGAAAACATTTGAAGCCAGTTTGTGGTTTCAGAGATCTCTAGATTTCCTGGTCAGCCCTGAAACCTTAGAGTTAGTTCCCTCCCTCCTTCTCCCTCTCCCCCTCCCCACATTAAAAATGTGGTTACTCATTTTTAATAGTATCACAAACTTTTCTTTCTAGTAAGGTTCAAACAGACAGCAAACGTTTATTTTCCAAGACATTTCAGCTACTTCCTTCACAAGTCAAGCTTCTTGGAAATTCTGGCTCTCAAGTTTTCTAAGGAAAATTAACAATTTAGAGGGAGTTCCAAGTCCGTTGTAAACTCTGAACTGTCTTCAAGCGGCTGCATCCCACTTTTTAAAACTAATAATAAAAATAGCATGGTCTGGATTTTTGTGGCTTCACAGCCAAATTCAGTTGTGCTTTCCTTTTTTTAGCTGCTTTTGAAAGTAAACTGGCTTCTCTGGATGGAGGAATAAAGGACAAATATAGGCCAAAAACAAACAAAAGAGAAAAAGTGCCCCCCCCCTTCAATGTCTGAACCCTTACAGAACTAAACAGTTGTTAACTCTGCTCCATGTATGGGGGGGGAGCCCTCTCAGATAATATGCTTGCAAACCACAGCAGCTGTGGACAATCTAAGTGATTTAAAGGCACAGAGCCCTCCTTTTGCCAAGTCAGGAGGTGCACTGGCAGGGCAAGACGGCAATGCCCTTTCCATGCCAATGTGTTGAAAGCAGAGGTGCCCAGTCTGCCTGCTCTGCTTGCTTGTTGCAATCTTTGTAACCAGCCTTTCAGAACTCCTCACCTCCTCTGGGCAAGCTGTGAAATATATTTTGCTACCTTGGCAGCCAAATGCCACCTTTCCTGACTATTTTTGTAAAGCGAGAAGGATTCAGTAGCAGATCTGGTGCAGTTTGCTTGCACCTGTCCAGGGCTGTGGGGCAGGGGCCTAGTCAGTTTCTTTGCCCCCAGTGAAGCCCCATTGAGGCTCCCAGCCATGGCAGTTGCCCCCCCATCCACAAATATTATTGAAAAGCATTGAAAGTACTCAATTATCTGAGGTTCTGCCCCCCCCAGTAGAAGCCTGCTCCCCAGCAATGTCATATTTACGGGGATTTCCTTTAAAAAAACTCGACAATTTTGGCTTCCCCCCAAAAAATCCTAGCTATGCGCATGCATCCCAGCTTGTGTGTGTACACAAATGGACATGGGTGAGGTGCCAAACTGGGTTTTTGACCCGGGTGAAATAAAGCCAAGTTAGCCCTAAACGGCCTCGGCCCAGTATACCTGAAGGAGCGTCTCCACCCCCATCGTTCTGCCCGGACACTGAGGTCCAGCTCCGAGGGCCTTCTGGCGGTTCCCTTGCTGCGAGAAGCAAAGCTACAGGGAACCAGGCAGAGGGTTTTCTCGGTAGTGGCGCCCGTCCTGTGGAACACCCTCCCACCAGATGTCAAAGAGAAAAACAAGTACCTGACATTCAGAAGACATCTTAAGGCAGCCCTGCTCAGGGAAGTTTTTAATGTGTGATATTTTAGTGTATTTTTGGTTTCTATGCAAGCCGCCCAGAGTGGCTGGGGAAACCCAGCCAGATGGGCGGGGTACAAATAATAAATTATTATTATTATTATTATTATTATTATTATTATTATTATTATTATTATCATCCCAGCTATCCCTTGTGTTTCCCTACCCCCACTGCTGAACTGCACTGATCCCTTTGTTCCCTCAGCCCTCTTTTGAGCTCACTGGTGCCTCACCCCACTGGACACTACTGTTAAGAGCAGGGGGTGGCGGTGAGGGGAATCCGTGGCTAGAACAAGGGGTGGGGGACCTCAGGCCCTGGGGCCTGAAGGAGGCTCTGCAGGCCTCTCTTATCTGGCCACACCCACCCTCTGGGGGCCATGCGCCTCCCCCACCTTCCTCCATGCCCTCTCTGAGTACTTTTGCCTGTCTGGAATGTGCCCTTGAACTCTGACAGTTTCTGGTGGAGGGTGGTGAGGGTGTAAGAAATCTCCTTTTGTGTGGCTGGAATGTTGCCTCCCGTGCAAAGGCATGAAGAAGCCGCCACTCTTGCCTCTGACCCTACCCACTCCTTGCCTCTGGCCGCACCCAGCATTGGCAGGAGGTTGCCCATGGGAGAACGTGGCCTCAGGTTGGAAAATCCCTGCACTAGAGAGAGCCTGAACCCCTTATCCCTCACCCCTTGGGATCCAAGCCCTCCAGCCCACCAGCACCTCCATCCAAGAGGCAACAGGTTGCTGGGTCATAACACTTGTTAATGAAGCCCAGCTCCAAATACAAGGCCCGCCAGGACAAGTCACTTAGACTCAGCCTAAATTACCGCCCAGAGTTGTCCTACCTCCTCATTTTATTTGTATGTTGCGTTTCCATAGTTAAAGCAATGACTCTCAGGCTGCCAATCAGTTTCTGGGCCCAATTAAAAGTCCTGGTTTTGACGTACGAAACCTTAAACGGCTCAGGACGGCGTGGTGTAGTGGTTGAGAGCAGTGGACTCGTAATCTGGTGAACCGGGTTCGCTTCCCTGGTCCTCCACATGCAGCTGCTGGGTGACCTTGGGCCAGTCACACTTCTTTGAAGTCTCAGCCCCACTCACCTCACAGAGTATTTGTTGTGGGGGAGGAAGGGAAAGGAGATTGTGAAGCGCTTTGAGACTCCTTAAAGGGAGTGAAAGGCGGGATATCAAATCCAAACTCTTCTTCTCCTTCTTCTTCTTCTTCTTCTTCTTAAGGTAAAGGGACCCCTGACCATTAGGTCCAGTCGTGACCGACTCTGGGGTTGCGGCGCTCATCTCGCTTTACTGGCCGAGGGAGCCGGCGTACAGCTTCCGGGTCATGTGGCCAGCATGACTAAGCCACTTCTGGCAAACCAGAGCAGTGCACAGAAATGCCATTTACCTTCCCACCAGAGCGATACCTATTTATCTACTTGCACTTTGACGTGCTTTCGAACTGCTAGGTTGGCAGGAGCGGGGACCGAGCAACCGGACCTCACCCCATCACAGGGATTCGAACCACCGACCTTCTGATTGACAAGTCCTAGGCTCCGTGGCTTAACACACAGCGCCACCCGCGTCCCTTCTTCTTCTTCTACCTGTCCCCAAATGAACTCACCTGGAGCCCCAGATCATCCTCTGAGGCCCTCCTTCATGTGCCTCTTCCACAAGAGGTCTGGATGGTGGCAACGCAAGAAGGGGCCTTTTCTGCAGTGGCTCCCCACTTGTGGAATGTGCTCCCCAGACCAAAGGCCCATCTCATCCAGCATTCTGTTCTCCCATTGGCCAACCAGATGCCTATGGGGAACCAGGGAGCAGAACCTGAGCACAAGCGCCTTCTCCCTTCCCGTGGTTTCCAGCAACTTGTACTCAGAAGCACTGCTGCCTCCATCATGGCAAGCAGCACTTGAAAGCCGTCTCCTCCGTGACTGAACCTCCAGGCACAACAAAGCCTATATATAAGCCACACAGACTTTGATGAGTGGCAAAAACAAGGAGTTATCATGCACCACTTCCGTTATAATACATGGTCGATGGGCTACACCTGGCTTGGGGAGTGACAGATAGGGCAGGTCTGTGTTGACTACGAGGTCTGAATCAAACTTGCTGCTATGGTATGCTTGGCTGTTGCAAATTCATTTACCCCTGGCCACCAGCCATGTTCTTCCTGTCCCAAAATCAGAGATGACGGGCCTTAGAATCCCTTCCCAGAGATCTGATTTTCAGCTCTTTCCTCCCCAACTCCAACTCATCAGATCACGCTACACTCTCAGAAAAATGGACAAAACTCAGATTGCGGCATGCTAGTTTGAATGGATCTTCAAAGGCAAATTTTCCTGACGGGTCTGGATTTTTCTTTGCTGGGTCCCTTCTCTGGATCTGGGCTGCTGAATGAAATTCCAGCCGGGAGTGGAATCCTGGCTATTTCCTGTTCTCTCTATACGTACTTTAAATCTTGCTAGGGTCCTGTGTTTCCTATGGCCTCTATACTTTGACAACAGCACAAGGAAGACTAAGAAAGAAAAAGAACCGCAGCCACCCATTTAGATATGACAAATGCACATAGGTAAGAAGCAAGTGAGACGCATGACACATTGGAAATCAGCCTGAGAGCCATAGATCAAAATTTCCATATGGCCTCAGATAACCCCACAACCTATATTTCTATTTTCTTCCTGCATTCCAAATAGCACGCCTTCTAGCTGTAAATATTTAATAGCTACTTTTGCATTATGTATACAGATTACTGATGCAGACTAAATTTGGTTGCAATCCTGCACATTGTGTGTGTGTGTGTGTGTGTGTGTAAATATATGTAAAAATAACTGTTGTTTTAATAGGCTGGCCACAATCCAGATCTAATTGTGTGTAGTCCAATTATTCTCCTGTTCAGAAAACACACATGGACACACAGCCAAGTAGTTCAGCAGGGCGCATAAAGACACCAAAATGCGAAGGCACATCATGATGCGCATCTGCATAGGGTGTGCATTCACAAGCACCTGTTTTGACATTCTAATTGTCCTTGTTGTATCAGGACATCTGCGTCTAAAATTAAGGCTTACCAACCACTGGTACATATTTCAAATGACATAACATCTAACTTACTAGGAAACTAATCCTTACACCCTTGCCAATATGTACAGAATCACACTCTCAGTGGACTATCTGATTATGCCCTAAATTTATGTGCCTTGCAGGTCCTTTTCAAAAATTATTTGGCATTGTATAATCTCCAGACTCCATGCATTTTGAAGTTGCTCACACTCAGGATTCCCTTGTTCACTGAACATAAATGAAGTTATATTTTATTCAGTCAAGAAAAACCCTCAACCATCTGGGCTGAGAATATCTCAAAGATCACCAGCTTCTATTTCAGCTGGCCTGAGACTTTCGTCTCTCTTCTGAGGTCTGGATTGGAGTTTCCTCAATATCTGCTGAGTGGAGTCCTAAGACAAGGACCTGGAACCACTCCGAAAGTTCATCTGCTTGATCCTGTCGCTGCTCATTTTTAGGCAGGAAATGAAGATGATTTTATTTCACTGAGCTTTTGTCTAATATTCTATTAGCTGATTTTTTTTTATGCTTCTGCTGCTTTTCCTGACCTCTTAAGACTGTTTTGGTTGGCAGGACTGCAGTTGTGATGTTTCTGAACCCTGTGCATGGTTTTTGTTTTTAACTGTGAACTGTCTATCATATTTTACAGAAAGGTGGGAGGTAAATTTGCCCCCAGCTGCCTGCTAAGCGCACACCCTCTTCAAATAAAAGCAGCCAACACTAACCACCCCATTCAGGATATAAACGACGACAACTCACACGGCGCCTTCTGCTTCACCACCATCCAAAAACACACGTTGTATTAAGTCCTGGATACACACAGTGAAATATTTCCTCCATGCTATTTAGATGGTACAAATTCATACCCTGCGAAAACACAGTCTTCCACAGACACTTACTTACTTACTTACTTAATGGATTCAAATAGTTTATTTTTAAATTTAAAAATTAAATGTGCAAAGAAACCCTCCCAAAGTGACATGTAAAATAATAACATATACTGTACAATATAATCCTATTATTTCATAAACACGACTGTAGTCATGGCAAGTTTCAGCTCTCTGGGAAGTCCTGTGCCCTTTTAAAATGTGGGTTTTTTTGGGGGGGGCGTTATTGAGTTGCTGCTTTTATTTTGATTGTATATTTTGTGGTTTTATATTTTGATTTTGTTCTGTGAACTGCCCTGACATCTCCGGGTACAGGGCGGTATATAAATTCAATAAATAAATAAAATAAATAAACAAAAATGTATTCAGGTTGTATGCACACACACTTGTCTATGACTTGGGCCCTGTAGAAAATTTCCCTATCACCATATTCCTTCACAAAAGGGATGGGGAACCTGTGGCATTCAAGATGGACTACAGATCCCATCATCCCCCATCATCATGGCCCGTGGTCAGGGATGATGGGGGAGCATCTAGCAGCATGGTTTCCCATCTTGATGGCGTCTGGGTTACTGTCCTGCTAAGTGTGTGGAAATGCCCTCTGGCCCCACTGTGGGTAGAACCACCTCAAAACATGTCACTGCCCACGGCAAGAGTAAAAATGGCACTCCCTTCCATTAATGGGGGTCAGAACCAGACATTTTGCTGCTTGAAGTGATGGACAAGATTACCATCTCTGCCCCCTTCCAGGCATGAACGTTAAATGGACGGGGAACTGAATATTTTTTCAATGCAAGGCAGGTCAGCACGATGCTATCACCCCCGAGTACAGCTGAGGAAGCACAGCGCAGGCCACAGCTCTGTCCTTCAGCATCTTGCCATTGCTCCCACCCTGGCATCTGCCGCCTGAGGCAGTCGCCTCAAACTACCTCATGTTAGGACCGGTTCTGTGTGGGAAACAATCCACCGGGAAGTTCTCTTGCACAAGTCCAATTTAACTATTGTTGTTATCGCACTGCTCCTGTTCATTTAAAAAAAAAAAAAACTTAGTGGAAGATCTTCCTAGTGGTTTGGGCCCAACAGTTTACATCTCTCTCCCCATCTTTCTGCCCTTAGTGGCATACAAAATTTACCGTTCTCTTGACTCAGGATAGGGCCCTGGCCACAAACTCCCAGTGTAGACCGTCATAGTTGCTCTCCTATGCCTGAACTGACTGGTGCTGACTGGCTCTGCGAAAGAACAGCTCTGCTAGACAGCTGCTAAAAATAAAATAAACATAGCCTGGATCAGAACCAGGCCTAGGCACAGCACTTAAAAAAAAAACCCAAACCATAGGCATGCTGGCATGAAGGGGGCAGGACAGAAGACAGCCAGTTGGCAACCTGAGGTGGTGCTTCTACATGTACAGTCAAACACGAGGAGCGACAAGTGAATTGTTTCTTAGCAGCCAATATCCTCACTTCTGTTCCAGTTTAGCTTTCTTTGGTGGTGGGTTCTGAACCTGGGACTGGTGGGAATTCAGTCTAGGCAAGGTTTACCTCACCTCGGCCGGTTCACTCCAGAGGAGATCCCTCTGTGGGCCGGATCGTGCGCGCACCCGCAATTTCTTGCGCCTGTGCATGCGCAGACGCGATTTCTGGTGCTGTGGAAGCGCACGGGGACTCACCAAGTGGGTGGCCCGGTTTGGGGGCGACTCGTGGGCCGGTTAAATGACCCCCGTGGGCCGCTTGTGGCCCATGGGCCTTAGGTTGCCAACTCCTGGTCTAGGCACATCACCAGGCCAATGGAGCACATTACTGGGAAATCAAGTGGAGCAGTGCTCCTTGGTTGAATAAAAGCTTCTAGGCTTCAAGCAATGGGGAGATGGCTGTGCACCCCCAGTCTCATCTATTCCTCCATGGGACTAGAATTCTTTTAGCCCAAAAATGGAAACATGAAAAAGTACCAACGAAAGAAGAGTGGCAGATGAAGATGATGGACTTTGCAGAACTAACTGGCAAAGCTGACAGGAAAAATCTGAAAGCAGCATGATCAAGTATTCCAAAAGGACTGGAGTAAATTTATACGATATGTGGAAGATTATTGTAAGCAATTAACATCACTAGCAGGGTTGTCTGGAGACTTGTAATGAGAAGTTTTCTATCTTTCTGTTTTTATTTAAAGTTTGAACTGTTTTGTAATGTGTGTAATTAGAATTGGAAAACATACAAAATGCAGTGATATAAAGGTTAATTTTGAAAGCCATGAGGCGGGAGGGATGGAAGTCGATAGGCTCTAAAGAGCCAAAGTGCTCAAGTGGATAATGATGATATGGATGTATAATATTAAATGGAAAATAAATAAAAATTGTTAAGCATTGCTCTCCCTCTGGTCCTTGCAGGGCACCTGTCCCTCTGCTGCCAGTTTGTTCATGCCC
Organism: Podarcis filfolensis; assembly: GCF_964270895.1. Taxonomy (NCBI): domain Eukaryota; kingdom Metazoa; phylum Chordata; class Lepidosauria; order Squamata; family Lacertidae; genus Podarcis; species Podarcis filfolensis. The sequence continues at coordinate 4,637,623 of NC_139621.1, read as the reverse complement.
TCTGCAAGACGGGGGACTGAACTGCCCTGGTAGTGAGGTAGCTGAGCTGGGGGTGGGGAATCACATCTGGCAACCCATGAGCCCCTTTGGTTTCAGATAGTACATGGCAGATGAGTCTAAAAAGCCTGGGGCACAATTTTTCACAGACCTCTGGCAGCTCATTTACCAGAAGTCATGTATTTAGCGTTATCTCTGGAAGGATTATGGATTATGCCGAAATGGCAAAGATGACGGGTGTGATAAGACGCCAAGAGGGGCGAAATTATTAAAGAATGGGGAAAATTTGCAGAATATCTGGAAAGTTCTGGCATGCAAATAAGTTAATTAGTAGGATTAATTTAAATCAAGCAGTTAAAAAATATTACTAAGATAAATGGAAGAAAAACTTAAAAATGGAGTAAAGTGAAATGTTAAAAATCTAAAGTAGAAAATGAACCACAAAAAGGGGGGGGGAGTCCAAATATGTAATTGCATTCAAAATATGTAAGGTGTGTATTTGTAATCTTGTGAAAACTGAAAAATAAAGTTTATATTTTTTATAAAAGCACTCTGGAAGTGTAAACTTGATTCTGACCAAACAAAGCCTCCTGATGTGTATTTTGCTCTAACTCCATTTCTATACAAAACTCTGTTTGAAAATGTTATGGCGCAGAGGTGGGGGAAACAGAGATTACCAGCTAACTTGGTATCTTTTAAACCTGCTGAAATTTATATGCAAATTCTGTTAATTATGCTGTTGCAGCAGGTTAACCTCCATCTCTTATGTGCTCTGTCTTCCAGTGCTGAGCAAATGCCTCTCTCTCTCTCTCTCTCTCTCTCTCTCTCTCTCTCTCTCACACAACACACACACACACAGAGAGAGAGAGAGAGAGAGAGAGAGAGAGATTCCCTTCACACACATCAGTTAGCTGTCTGCATCTGAGTGCAAGCAAACAGATTTCCATTCCCCCCCCACTTTTCCTAAAAAAAAAAAAAAGCTGTTTCCATCTCAGAGAAGATGGTGGTGTCTTGGCTTTGGATTGCAGTTCCTGTGTACTGGGAATGATAATCCCACAAAGCCAGCAATCCAACGGTTAAGGCTAAGCGAGAGCTCCCAGTTGGCTCCCCTGGGCATTCTTGGCAGGAGCTACGGAGATCATGCAAAAGGCTTTGGCTCCAGCTGCCAGGCTTGTGGCCTGTCCGAGTTCAATAGCCACTTGTATAACTAGCCCCTTGCATCCCTGTTTATGGGGTTTTGTCCCCAAGCCAGGAACAGTGTATGTACACACTGCAGAGCTGTGCATCTGTGCAGAAGGCATCTGACAGTCTGTAAAGGCAGCCTGTCAAATGGTTAGAGCGCTGTGTGCATTGGAAGGGGGCAAAACGGACGGAATTATAGTTTCTGGGTTACCTGTCCTTGGCTTTTCTGAGAAGAATTTCAAATGATGCCTGGAAGATCAATTCCCCCACCCCACCCCAATATTTTCAGTGGCAAAGGTGCAAGGCTTCTGCAGGGACCCAGCAGGCAAGATGACCAAGGGTCCTTTGGTTACTTTCTAGAGTAGACAACACACTTGTATTCTGTCCATGGGGCTCAAGGCAACAGACATCATGTCTCCCCTTTCTGTCCTCAGCTAGGTTCAGATGAGAGAGGTTGACTGGCTGAAGGACGCCCAATGGGGCTTCTTGGCTGAGTAGGGATCTGAACCTGGATCTGCCTGGTCCTAGCCCAGCACTCTAACCATTAACTGCAATGGCTCTTAATCAATCCAGGACTTGTTGTTGTTCAGTCGTTTAGTCGTGTCCGCCTCTTCGTGACCCCCTGGACCAGAGCACGCCAGGCACTCCTGTCTTCCACTGCCTCTCACAGTTTGGTCAAACTCATGCTGGTAGCTTCTAGAACACTGTCCAACCATCTCATCCTCTGTCGTCCCCTTCTCCTTGTGCCCTCCATCTTTCCCAACATCAGGGTCTTTTCCAGGGAGTCTTCTCTTCTCATGAGGTGGCCAAAGTCTTGGAGCCTCAGCTTCACGATCTGTCCTTCCAGTGAGCACTCAGGGCTGATTTCCTTAAGAATGGGTAGGTTTGATCTTCTTGCAGTCCATGGGACTCTCAAGAGTCTCCTCCAGCACCAGAATTCAAAAGCATCCATTCTTCGGCGATCAGCCTTCTTTATGGTCCAGCTCTCACTTCCATACATCACTACTGGGAAAACCATAGCTTTAACTATACAGACCTTTGTTGGCAAGGTGATGTCTCTGCTTTTTAAGATGCTGTCTAGGTTTGTCATTTGTAATCCAGGGCTAGTATGTGTCTACTGCCCTCTGCTGATGGGGATAGAGAGGGGTGGATGGGGCTTCAAAGTTATTCTTCTGGACGTATTTCAGACCCCAAGGTATCCACACGCAGGTGTCCCATGTTACTAATGTAAGGCCTTATGAGCACACTCCTTTTGACTGGGAAGGTAGCTCTATAATGGAACACTTATTTTCATGCTTGTAACTGTCATGCACATGGTACATAAAAACAATTTTAAATCAACAAAATCAAAGCTGCCTCACCGAATTATTGGAATGGCTATGTTCTGAAGGGACCCATTTTTGTCTAGGAGGCTGTGACATGCTGGAATAACATGGGACGGCAGCCATTTAAACGATCCACATCTGGCAACTCTCTTTGTAACCCAGAGCAAAGAAAGCTGTTATGTACTAATTTTGTGGCATTGCAAAGACCCCTTTATTCTCCTCTGGGTTATTCCCATCTATAAGCCTACACATAAATGCACTTTTGGCAGTTAATCTGAGCCGTTCAGTCAGCAGTCTGATTATTCTTCTGCGTTCTATTTTTTCCTCAAATTATTCTGAGTCATATCCTTACATAGACAATTTGGATTCCAAGTGGTACAACACAAGGCACTCAGTCCCAAACAGCGAAGAAGATTACATCTCTGGGTTTTGAAACCAGATTGAATGGAGGCTAGGTTCTGCTCCTGTTGTAATTTAAATGCATTGTTGCAAGCAAAAATACGCAGTACACTGCTAAGTAAGCTCAAATCCTCCAGATTTAAAAGTGGAACAAGGCCACTTTGCACTCCACATGCAAACCAGGGCCAGCTCTACCATTAGGCAGAGTGAGGTGATTGCCTCAGGCAGCTGCTTTGAGATATAATGAGAGGGCAACAAATCATTATTAGAATTTTTTAGTGGCAAGGAGAGGAAGAGCTGCTTGTGGAATTTTCTGCCACATGTGCCAAAATGACTTGGCTGGCCTTGGATATTATGCCTCTTGACTGTTGTACCTCAGGCAGCAAAATGCCTTGGGCTGGCCCTGGTTGGGACTTTACTGTAGGCCCTTGGGCAAAATATATTTTGGGGGAGCAATTTCCCAATTTAGTCTTACTATACACCTTCTGTTGCAGATGAAATATCCCCAAGAGAAGACATTTAATTAAATAGGATCTATAAAGGTGATAGGACGCGGGTGGTGCTGTGGGTTAAACCACAGAGCCTAGGACTTGCCGATCAGAAGGTCGGCGGTTTGAATCCCCGCGACGGGGTGAGCTCCCGTTGCTCGGTCCCTGCTCCTGCCAACCTAGCAGTTCGAAAGCACGTCAAAGTGCAAGTAGATAAATAGGTACCGCTCCGGTGGGAAGGTAAATGGCATTTTCGTGCGCTGCTCTGGTTCACCAGAAGCAGCTTAGTCATGCTGGCCACATGACCCAGAAGCTGTACGCTAGCTCCCTCTGCCAATAAAGCGAGATGAGCGCCGCAACCCCAGAGTCGACCACGACTGGACCTAATGGTCAAGGCTCCCTTTACCTTTATAAAGGTGATATTCAATTTCCTGTCTCCAGCCTTAAGTTATCCATCCCTCTCTCTGCCTCCTTCCTGATCCTGGCTTCAGGACAGGCAAGATGCCATACCCTCTCCTCTCAGGTGATTGGTGAGAGGGGTGGGATCTGTCAAGCAGGCCTCCTGCATTAACTCAGCCTGCCCAGGAGCCCCACACCCACAGAAGACCATCATTCCTCTTAACCCCAGAAGCTCAGGACTATAGCATCTGACTTTGGGATTGGCCTAATGTGAGGAAAAAAATGGTGGCTCCTTCAGTCCTCTGGGCCCTGGCATTTGTCCAACATGGGATGACCTCTGTCATTAGCTGGAACTGCTTGCTGGCAATTTGGGGCTGGGAACTCCTAAGCAGGGCTGCCAGGTTCCCATGGCTACATTCACACTGTCACTTTAAAGAACTCTTTGTGAGAGACTTGACTTCACTGAACCTGGATGAGCCATCTCAAAGGGCTTGAGCCCATGCTTTTAAAAGCTGCGAGGCAAGCAGACATTCACCAGGTACTGTTTTTGCCCATCATCGCAAACCCTGCATGCTCAAAAAGCTTTGCCTGCTGACTATCTGCTTGCCATAACAACGTAAGAGTCGTGCTGGATCAGGACCAGAGGTCATCATTCCCCACAGTGGCCAGACGGGTGCCTATGAGAAAGATGGTGCTCTTCAGAGACATGGTGTCGCCAGTCCTGGAGGCAGAACAAAGCCATCGCGGATAGTTTAAAAAGCTTCTAAGTTGGTAGCCATCACTGCGTATTTCTGTCTATTTCTAGCCTGTCTTCAGAGTGTCTGTCACATCTTGTTGCAATAAATGCCTCATTTTAACTACACACTGTGTGAAGTGTTTGTCTTCCTCTTGGCTCTCCTCAATCAGCAATCAGTTTCATTAGACAGCTTATACTATTATGAGGGGGGGGGATCTGTCCACTTTCTCTTCATCACCCATGTGTAATTTAATATTCCCCTATCATGTCCCACCTTACGCATCTTTTTGCTAAGCTAAAAAGCTCAATGTAAACTTTCCTCCAAGGAGAACTGCTCCTGACCCAATCGTTTTGACTGCCCCTTTCAGCACTTTTCTGGGCTCCGCAATATCCTTTTTGAGGTCCAGTGACCAGAACTCTACACAGTATTCCTACTGCAGTTGCACTGCAGATTTAATCAAACTATGGCAAAGTTTGATTAAGTAAAAAGTAAAGAATTGGGAGTGCCTGATCACCTCATCTGTCTCCTGATAAATCTCTATGTGGGACAAGAAGCTACAGTTAGAATTGGATATGGAACAACTGATTGGTTCAAAATTGGGAAAGGAGTACGACAAGGCTGTATATTGTCTCCCTGCTTATTTAACTTATATGCAGAATTAATCATGCGAAAGGCTGGACTGGATGAATCCCTAGCCGGAATTAAGATTGCCGGAAGAAATATCAACAACCTCAGATATGCAGATGACACAACCTTGATGGCAGAAAATGAGGAGGAATTAAAGAACCTTTTATTGAGGGTGAGAGAAAGCGCAAAATATGGTCTGAAGCTCAACATCAAAAAAACGAAGATCATGGCCACTGGTCCCATCACCTCCTGGCAAATAGAAGGGGAAGAAATGGAGGCAGTGAGAGATTTTAATTTATTGGGCTCCATGATCACTGCAGATGGTGACAGCAGTCACAAAATTAAAAGACGCCTGCTTCTTGGGAGAAAAGCAAGACAAACCTAGACAGCATCTTAAAAAGCAGAGACATCACCTTGCCAACAAAGGTCCGTATAGTTAAAGCTATGGTTATCCCAGTAGTGATGTATGGAAGTGAGAGCTGGACCATAAAGAAGGCTGATCGCCGAAGAATGGATGCTTTTGAATTCTGGTGCTGGAGGAGACTCTTGAGAGTCCCATGGACTGCAAGAAGATCAAATCTCTCCATTCTTAAGGAAATCAGCCCTGAGGGCTCACTGGAAGGACAGATCCTGAAGCTGAGGCTCCAAGACTTTGGCACCTCATGAGAAGAGAAGACTCCCTGGAAAAGACCCTGATGTTGGGAAAGATGGAGGGCACAAGGAGAAGGGGACGACAGAGGATGAGATGGCTGGACAGTGTTCTCAAAGCTCCCAAAATGAGTTTGACCAAACTGCGGGAGGCAGTGGAAGACAGGAGTGCCTGGCGTGCTCTGGTCCATGGGGTCACGAAGAGTCGTACACGACTAAACGACTAAACAACAACAACAACACCATATGTAGGCTATAGAAGCTGTGATATATTGCTGAGGGGGGCAGGAGAAGAGAAGAGATGGGGAAAGCAAATCTTAAATCACCAGTGTTGTCTAGGACTCATCCAGAAAGTATAGCCAGAGACATTTTGGCAATTTTTTAGAATGCTACCCCTGAAAAAGAGGATGTGTCCTGGAAAAAGAGGACACACAGCAACCGGGGGCGGGGGGCAGAATTGAATTACTTGCCACACAATTGGTCAGTTAAGTATTTTTTTTATTTACTTGATTAGGGGGGCAGTTCTCCCCCCGAACCCCCGGCCACACCACCTGCAACCAGGGGCGAAGGAAGGGGGGTGCGGTAGGTGTGGGGCCGCCCTGGGTGTCCCCACTGAGGAGGGTGACAAAATGCCGGACGGCACTCACCACGGGGCCTGCAGTGGGCCCAAGCCAAGCGTCTCTCCTGGGAGATGTGGTGGCTTGGGCATGCGCAGGCTCCCGTGCTGCCCTAACAGTACACACACTGCCTCCCCCCCCCCAGCTGAAGGGTGACTGAGTGGGAGGAGGCAGGCAGACTTTGGAGGCCCCACGGTGCACCCCACCCCATGAACGGCTTGCCCCACCCTTGCCCTGCCCCTATGGGCAGCTCGTACCCCAGGCGCCTGAGCGGCTTCCTCCGCCACTGACTGTCACTGGCAATAAATACTGGTTTTAACCCTCTCACTGGTCGAAGTTGAAGTTATTATTTACAACTTTAAAACAAGATACAACAAATTTTCACTTGTGATATTCATAGTTGGCAATTTTAGATGTTGATTGTAGATGATAGATAGATAGATAGATAGATAGATAGATAGATAGATAGATAGAGGTAGATAGCTTTAACAGTTTCTTAGCATTTTCTTAAAGCGATAGGCTATCCATTTTGGGGGCCCTGGGGCCCCTCCCCCAAGGAGAACCTCCAAAAAAGCACCCTGTGGAGGAGAGTTTCCTGCCTGTCACTCAAAGAAGAATTCAAACTCAGGCTGCAGTGTCTACCAAAATCTTTAATGTTCAGATCAGTGCGATACTTGGGGAAAATGTCATTAAAAGGCACAGCACATTCTACACATAGCCAAGCAAGCAAAGACATTGATCCAGCAATGACACATACCCTGGCTTAGGAGCTAACTCCTCTTAAACCCCCCAAAAATATTTAAGGGGGCTGGAAACCCCCCCCAAGTTGATGGCCATTGCCATTTAATTGTGTGTGCCATGTCATGTGACTATGTAGGGCAGGGCTTACTGCCTGCCCGCCCCCCATATTTTATTCAAGTTGGCCCCCCAGCAACCCTGTTATTAGGGAGAGGGGCCGGCACTAATTTCTCCCCCATGCGCAGTGATCCCATGTTGAAAACAAACCCATTTGTATCCACTGTATTAATGCGCCAAGGGACTATTTTATGTGTCCTTGTGACTGACAGGTGGTGGAAGGAGCGAGCCAGAGTCTAGGGAGTGAGACTGTCCCTGGCAATAATACTGGTTTTAAATCTCTCACTGGTCAGAGCTGAAGTTGTTATTTACAACTTTAAAAAAAGATACAACAAATTTTCACTTGTGATCTCCAGAGTTGGCAGTTTAAAATGTTGCTTGTAGATGACAGAAAGTTAGACAGACAGACAGAAGCTAAATAAATTCAGTAACTCCCTAAAAAGAGGTTACATTTTAAATTTAAAGGAAACTGAAAGAAAACAAGAAGACCAACAAAGAATTGATCATAGTAAAACAGGGAGAGTAAATTCTAGACAGATGCTAGACTTTGAGAAAGCCCCCAAAAGAAAGCTTAGCCAAGAAAAATTTAAACTGAAAACTCATAAAAAACACCAAGATGAAGATTATAAAGAGAATCAAGAAAAGCAGATACACCTGAAGACTAGAAAGGCCAAGGGAAAACAAAGATACATGAAGGAACATGAGGGGCGAAATCAAGTTTATTTTCCTTTCGCCCAACAAGTCTTTGGATGTACAAAGGAGCAGAGGAAAGGGTAGGTGGATCTGAAGTCTGCTTCAAGCAGAGTGAAGAATAATTGCAGAAAATAGAAGGCTTTTATTTTAAAAGGCAACTGGAGAAGCCATTTCATAAAAAGAAGGCTGGCGTTTCTGTTGCCAAAGTGATTATTATCACTACTGTTGTTACTATTTATTGAATTTCTATACCGCCCCATACCCGAAGGTCTAAGGGCGGCTCACATAAAATATCAAATGTACAAAATCAAAACAGAAAGAACGACCCAAGAAGGGGTTCCCAGAGCAGAGACAGCAGGAGTCAGGCTATCCCTGTCCAGAGAGGGGTGCAACTGGGCCACCAGCCGAAGCTGATGGAAGGCACTGGGGGTCACTGAGCGCCTTTCCTTGTCTCTCGACAGAGGTGCAGGGCGACCAAGGCCTAAACCCTGATGGAAATGGACCCAGAAAAGCAGCTTCTTCCAAGGGCCCCTGGATCTGGTCTGCGACCACTCGCTCCAGAACCTCGCTCCAGAAGTTGGAAAAACCAAGACGGGTAAGATTTTAACACAGGTAAGACTTAGAAGGAGAAGGGTAGGGGGATCCAGGGGGAAAGAGAGCTGTGCATGTGATAAAGAGCAAAACAGAGGCGCAGAAGACAACATAGTTCCATTTAATTTCAATTTAGCTCAGATTGCCTTGTTGACAAAAATGCTTTGCTGCCATTTTGTGGTAGCTTCTTGTGGACTATAGATAAGCTCCTTTGCTAGTGGGCAGAACTTAATTTTATGTATATTATGGCTTCCAAGGAGTAGAATAACAAACCCTCTTGAGCAACTGCTTAAAAGTGGTGGTATTTGGCATATGAAGCCAAACGACTTGTACTTATTGGGCAACTGCAGAAGAGGGTCACCTAAATATTGTTGAGTTTTGGTTCCTTCAGATGTGTATAAATCCAAAAGGTTCCAAACATGCCAGCATTTTGCATCCTTGCCAGTACTTCTGTTCCTAAGGTAGAATACCCATTTAGAATACCAATTTTAAAAGCTGATGCATCAAACTGCTTCTTTTGTCTCTAACAGTTGCCTTGCTGATTTCAGTGTGAAAAAGCAAATAAGGCATTTTGAGGGTGAATCTACTGATGGCATTGGTAGAGGCGGCCTGGTAGAGGCCTTGGAGTGAGTAGAGGTTTTCACCATTTTGCCAGCCATTTTTAAGCAAAAAAAGTCCAGCAAACGTTTAAGCACAAACATATTCACAATTAGAAAGGATGAGCTGTGAGCATTTTTTCCTGTACATAAAGGGCAGAATTTTTTTCTGCTAATGGTAAGGCTGAAATGACTGAGAAATTTTTTGAAATCTTATGAATCCTGACTCTCTGGCCATTTTTACATACACATAAGGGGGTGGCTGATTGTTCTACTAATGACCAGAGAGGGACACACAAAATCATAATAACCCACATTTGTGAAACATTTTAGAATAGAGGTCTGTACCCTTCAATCCTGTAGATAAAGAAGGCATTTAGCTCCCAATTTTCTTTGCCTGGGGTACATGTATGATTGTTTAATGCAGGGAACACGATCCATAAATGCTGAGACTTTATTAGAAATTTAATTTGACCCAAATTGTATTGCTGACTTTTTGGTGAAAACTTGCACGATAGGGTTGATAGTTGCTGGGTTTCCAACAAACACTAAAATCAGGATCCTCGCCAGTATTTCTGTTCCAAAGGTAATATATTTAAAACCTGGTGTAGCAAACTGCTTACTTTGCCTGTAACCTCTCACTTATTTACCTTCAACTGCAATCGTAGCTTCTATTAAAAATACTTTTGAATTCTCAGAGGTGGCGATAGGCACTAATAACTAACAAGTAATCTCTAAATGCTCCATCGTAAGTATAGCAGCAATACAGTTGTGTGTCTTCTGGCTGAAGGTCAACTAGGTGAGTATCTTGTGCTTGGCTGAGGGGAAAATCTCTGTTGTGCTCTGCCTGCAACTCTTTGTACAAAGATTCTTTCAGGTCGCAGTGAGGGGGACCATTCAAGCACCCTGAGCCTGTTGGAGAAAAGGTAGGCTCTAAATGGAATCATCCATCAAATATGAAAACTAAATATTCCAAAGAGCTTGTATTGAGCAACGTTGGTTATTCAATCCCTGTTTCAGAAGAGCTGCGAACTCGGAAGCCTAATGCGGTTGCTCTCCGTGCTTCTACCTGGAGGGACTTCTCTTGTCGGGACACCACTGCAGGGGAGGCCCTTTCCTGTGCCATCACCACACAATAAGGTACATCTTTGGGTGGGACAGCCATCCTTGTTTTGTTCCAGCTCTTATTTTTACAGACCTCACAGAGCTACCTGTGCCGGAAGCAGATCTGCTCCATTGACAAGTAAGAGGCAGTGTCAGAGCTCTTGATACATCAAGTGACCATCTGCAGTGCAGGATTGACAGACACCTGCGTCTTGACTGCGCTGCTTTAGGTAACCGGCGGTTTTTGCTCCTGTGTCTGGAGGGGAGGGCTGCTGAAGACCCTAGTCTCTTCCAGGTGCATCTCAGTGACACAAGAAGTAGAATTTTGCAAGCCTTCAGGAAACTTAACGGCAAGTGAACTTCATACTCCACAATTCAGTATTCTTTTTCAGTACAATCCTTTTGTGCTGGCTTCTCCATTTTCCCCGCTTGATTTCTTCACAGTTCTGTCCAAGAGCCCACCACACTCAGGTGAAGCCAGCTCTTCCTGCAGAAGTCAGGTCAGTAAGAAGAGCTGTGTTCCAAAAACATTTCTCTGGAATTGGCGGGAAAGGGCCGGGGACAAACTAATGAGTCCAAATTTCTTTTCACAGACCAGAAGGAACTTCTAGGCCCATGAATTCGCACTTCGGAGGGACAAACAAAAAAGTGAGCATAAAGGCAGAGTTTGAAGACTGTTGTGCCCTGCAAATGAATGGCAGTCAACATGGCACTCTGTGACTTAAACACATCTAGGTGAATATCCCTTGCTAACGGCAAGGGATAAAACCTCGATTGTGTTCTGTCTGCAACTTCATAATTCTTAAGGGTTTTCTTTTTTCCTGAGAGAACATTCTATATTCAGAGTGTTCTCTCAGGTTTTGCTTTTCACCTTGTTGCATTGGCCAAAAAAAAGCAAAAGACGCTGGTGGTTGGCGCTCCTGGTTTCCAGGACAGGGTTCAAGCCCCTGCGGTGTCCCTGCTTACTTCCAATGCAATCTCTCTCTCTCTCTCTCTCTCTCTCTTTATCTATCTCTCCCCCTTAAGGACTAAGTGAAGCGCAAAGTGCTCCTCTGATTCATCACTGGTGTGTGTCTAAGACAAGGTGGATTACATGGATGCTTCCCATCCTAGCACTCCTTGTCATAGGGAGCAAAATACTTTATATATATATATAAAGTTATATAGGCAATGGCCTTGCTATGGACTTCGGTTGGTCGCCTTGGTTGTCCGAGGGGCCTGGTAGGAATTTTTCCACTTGGCAAATTGGCACTGGCCACTTGGTTTTCACCTACCTCGTAGCAATCGTCACAACTTTGTTAGGGTTGAGGTTAGGCATTGATTGACCTTGTGATGGGGGAGGGGAGGTGTGGCCATCACCTGCCCCTCCATGCTTAAGGGTATTCCGTTAAAGGAATCCGGGGGTGTTGATCTTGTCCGAAGCCCAGTTGGGGGCTAGGGCCTTGACAGGACCCCAATGGGAACACCAGGGGGAGCTTGAGTTGGTTTGCATCGACAGGGCTCACCCTTCCGGTGGTTTACCCTTACCGGACTTCCTGCACTGCGGGCAGGAGTCAGATATAGTTGGGTCCAATCAATGCCTAAGCCAATACAGCTCACATTCTATAATTTAATAAAGTTGTGGCAAAATTTGCCCAATAACATAAACCTAATATCTGTGTCTCTGTGTGAGTTATTTCCCAATGAGGGGGTGGCTGCGGGGTCTCAACACGCAAAGTAACCTAAATATACAAGCAAATGGATCCTATTTAGATTATTCAGAATGTGGAAAAGGCCGGGATGAAAGAAGAAATGGCATGACATTCACTCATTAGCAGAAGAAGAAAAGCAAATATAAGATGCTCAGGTGTCCTATTTTACAGAAGACAGTTGTCAATTTTCAGGGCTATCAGAGGCTTAAGATGTGGACTGGTGACAGTTCTTTGTATGAAGGTGTCCTCTATTTGAATGGCCGGGCATTCCAGGTCTGGCTGAAAGATACAGAAGGAAGAGCAGGGGCACTGAAGTTGCCCATCAACAGCAGACTAAGCACAACCACCTAGGCCACAGTCGTCCCCACTACAGTGAGATGTATAATATTCCCCTGTAGAATTATAGGGTGACCTAACACATCAGTCATACTCAAGGTAATATCATATATCCAGCTAAGTCATACTCGGAGTCACTGAAATCAATGGGACTAGTGACTATGACTTAGTAGAATACAAATTACTAATAATAAATGTGCATCTACACACAGCGTATGCAAACTGGTGTCCAGTCCTTTGGCCAAGTGTCAGTGGCCACTCTAAGCAAACGCGTGTCCAATTTCTGCAATCGGGGTTATCTAGGGATGCAACATTGTCAGGCCCTATTGTTTTCTCCTGATCATAAGGAATGCAGTTTGACCCTAAGTAAGTTTACTTTGAAGAAAGACTTACTCCCTAGTAAGTGCACGTTGGGGTAGGGCTAGAGCTCCGTTTCAGAGTGCATGCTTTGTATGGAGGAGGTGGGGTCCCAGGCATTTCCAGACAGGGCTGCTAAGAAAGATCCTTCCAGAGCCACTGCAAGTCAGGGATACCCAGGCATCAGAAGAACTATCCACCCAGATCTTCAGGAGGGCCAGAATGGCATTTTGCAACGTTTTCCACTAGTTTGTGGAAATTTCTTTCTTTCTTCAGGGCGGTATGTTGCTGAAGGGAATGGCAGACCTTCCCCTACAGCGAGAATTCCTACAAACACACCACACACACACACACACACACTATATTGGGGAATGGAAGCACCAATGACTCACAATTCCTCTTCCAATATTTATTTTAGTGTGTGTAGTTCCCCTTTGAGAAAATTCCAATCTTACTGCATTATAATGAAGCGCATGGGACACTAAATGTGACACTGATTTGGTACCAATGTTCTGGGCCTGGTAACATGCCACAGAAGTGCTCTGGCCTGGCCAGAGAACAACTTGGAAAGTTATACATGATTCTACAAACCATCGTGTTCACCATAAATCTACTCATAAATCTCTCTGTTGTTTTTTTTTTTACAGCTTTCTCAGAAAATCAAGCATGTGTGAAAGGTCACAGCCACACCATAGATGCAAAGCACATTTAAAGCACATGGTCCCACCCACACACCCAGAATCGTAGGAACTATAGTTTACCCCTCACAGAGCTACAATGCTCAGCACATTTAAGAAACTACAGTTCCCAGAATCCTCTGCGGAAGCCATGTGTTTTAAATGTATAGTGTAAATGAGACCAAAGTTCCATCTGCATTTTCTTGTGTCTCATAGATTTCTCCCCTGACAGAGGACAGTAGTTTCCTTGCTGTAACCCGTTTCTCTATGCAGAGGCCTAAAATCAGCAACAAATTAACTACCATTAGGTGACCCCTTCTCCTGTCGCGCACTGGAACACCCCCCCCTTGCCCAGCTCAGCCAGAGGAGGGAGCCTTCCACAAGGTGGCAGAAGGGGTGGGCAGAGTGCTGCCTCTTGCTTTTTTGCCGCCTGAAGCGGGTGCTTTGCCCTGCCTCCGCAGTGGGCCGGCTCCGATTATGTGGACCAGAAAGCCAAAATCGCGTGTAGTCAAAACACACTGGGTGCAACGGCATGCCAGATTGCCCAAGTCTTTCCCCCAGATCCTTTCAACCCCATTATTTTAAATTAAAAAAAACAAAAAACCACTGCTGAGCACAGAAAGCTGAAAGTGTGAAAGTTAAATGAACATTTATCGCGGGATTGCTGTACTTTATACCAAAAGTGACTGGCCGATTGGCAAGCTATGCTGCCAAGTTTTGCTTTTGTGTTTATTGCTCTTCTGCAGAAAAACCCCAACCCTCCACACATTAGGCATACCTCCCTATAATATTCATAAATGCATATTGTTCGCCGCCATCTCCTCTCCAACGCTACAGCTAAGGCTGGTGGATTCCGAAGGATCCCCCCCCCCCCCCGTGGGCTGGCCGGTCCCTGGGATCCACCCTTGGTGCCCCGGAGGGAGGAGGGGGAGGCGGCCGCGGCAATGGAAGCAGTGGCGGCCGGAGGGAGCGCTGTGTCCCGGCCAGGCCTCGCCTTGTATCCGGCAGAAAAGAAGCAGGCGAGACGAGGCAGCATTTAGTCAGAAACGACTAAACAACAACAATCAAGATCTTAGAAGCTTTATTGTCAACCTGTTTCCTAATGATCCCAAACATGGGCCTTTTTCACAGCTGCTGTGCACTGGTCCAACATTTTCACTGAGCTATTCAACACAACTCCTGGTCAACTGTTGTCAACTTAGCCCCTATCAAGATGTATTGCCTATTCGTCCAATTAGGAGCTGTTCATGATTCCCTTTTTGTTTTTACCACCTTAACTAATTTGTGTCATCAGCAGAACATAGCTCAAATCCTAACTCCTCCTTATTTATGAACAAGTTCAAAACAGCTCGAATTGCAACACAGTCCTTTTGGGACTTGCTTCTGACATCCCTCCAATCAGAGAGCTGCCCATTTATTCCTACTCTCCACTTCCTGTCCTATTAACCCGTGGCTTCTAGGTTTACTCAAAAGAGACTTAAGTCAAAATATTTTTTTTCCAAAGCTTTCCTGACTGTTGCTCTATTGCATTTGGGCTACAGTCCCATGGTGCAAGATCAGATTTGTAGAATTGAAGATTTGCAGAATTTTGAAGATTTGGCATTCTTGTGCGACAAAACCACTTAAAAATAAAGCAGACTTTTTGCAGTGATTGGAAAATTCACTGGAAAGTGTGGGGTTACGATTGCTAGATGTGACCTCATGAAACTTCTCTACAAACCACACCAAGCTGAATGCTTAATAAACAGGTACAGTAGTTTGGTATACATTGCTATACGTGGTCAACTGCCATATCCGTATCCACAAGCTGAACGCTCTCAGGTTAGGGATACAGGACTTGTGCAACTGGCTAGAGACTGCAGGCCTGCCAGAAATGAGTTAGAATATTGTTCACTATGAACACTACAGAAATACAGTACTGAAGCTATTTTCTGTGTCCTTGCAGAAGCATCTGCCATGATAGCCCAGACAACGTTGGGATAAGCCTCACCCCATCAAAGAAGACCCTGGGACCAAATATATTCAGCACTGGGATTTAACAGGGTCTCCACCGAGCCTTTG
Organism: Podarcis filfolensis; assembly: GCF_964270895.1. Classification (NCBI taxonomy): domain Eukaryota; kingdom Metazoa; phylum Chordata; class Lepidosauria; order Squamata; family Lacertidae; genus Podarcis; species Podarcis filfolensis. The sequence continues at coordinate 4,622,243 of NC_139621.1, read as the reverse complement.
TGATTCACTCCCACCCATGTCCAGGGTATGAATAATTCTCGTTTAAGCCCTTGCCTTTTTCTTGCAATCTGATGCTCAGCATCATCTTTTGCGTTTCTTGCACGGGACTAAAATTCCATTTTTTACATGCCTTCCGCCGTTCTCTCCATCGCCTATAGCGAGCACGGGGGCGATCGCATATCTGGTTTCCAGAATCGCAAAGCTTTCTATTAAACGCAGGGTCTCCTGCAAACCATCGCTGCCTGCCAGTACTGTGCACCACTCAGAAAACCATTTCATCCGGGCGATTTCACCGCACGTCTTGCAGCTTTGCATCCATGACTTCCTGCAGGTCTGCAACGTGGGGCTGCTCACGTCCTCGAAGGGATTTCTCTGCAATGGGTTCTGCATTGCAAAACTACCCCCCCCCGTGTCGGCTGGGTAAAGGCAACAACCGAAACCCCCGTGGCCTGCAATTCTGCAAATCGGGTCGTTCCCCTGGCGGATTTCGCAAAGCTCTTTCCGTAGAGCTTTTCCTGCAAATTCACACGTGCAAATTTCCCAACGCGCAAGGCGAGACATTTTTAATACAGCGCCAGCCTCAAGGGCTCTCCATGCCTTCGCGCCAGCCTCCCCATCTTTCCCTTCCTCCCTTCCCTGTTTGCTTTGTTCCGATCCCAAGAAATCCCAACCCACAGGCGTGCAAACTCAGCAAAGGGAAGGGAGGGGCGTCCCGGGGTCGCGCGCGCGCGCCGAGCTCCGCCCTCCTCGGGAACGCGCAGGAAACCACGTGTCCCATCCAGGAAGCCGCGTGCGTCGTAGAAAGCAGACGCCGCCGCCGCCGCCGCCGCCCTGGAAGGGGAGCTTCGAGCTGGAGGGTAAGAAGGAGGATCGGGGCCGGAGTGGGCGGAAGGGCCGGGCATGGGGCACCGCGGCATGCAAGTAGATTGACACGCGCGTGCTGGTTACGCGGGCAGCTTTCAAGCGCGCGACCCCAAGCTGCAGGCTGAAGTTCAGCAGGGGAGGCGGCACATGGGTCCGGCCGATGGAATCAAACAGTTGCGAGATCTAGCATCCCGCTTCGTGAATAATCAAGGGGATCTTTCAAAAGGGTGACATGGCAAATCTGAAGAACCATGAACTGCGCAGGCTGTTTATGTCAGCCAGATTTAATATGTTTCCCTCGATGATAGTAAGAGGAAGATATTTAGCTCTCCCAGACGCAGAGCGTCTCTGCAAATGTGGTAGGCAGGAACCTGATACGCTGGAGCAAATTTTCATTTCTTGTGATTTTGGCATTTATGCCAGAAGACAGTTGTTAGAGGCCTTACAACTTAACAGGCTCGGCTCTATGCTGCCAATGGTTCAGGACCTGCTCTCGGACAGGAATGATCAAATTACTTTAATAGTGGTTAAATTTTTGAGTGTTGTCCATGTGGAAAGACTAGGCCATTATAGAGAGATTTAGTGGTTCTTGATTGGTCGGTGATGTGGTAGTGTTAGACTGTATTATTTATGCAAATTGTTATGCCGAATTCGTATTTTCCACAATCTGTATACTGTGTTTGTTTTATAATGTGTGGTTTGCTGTGCCTAATAAAGGATTGAATAAGATCAAGGGGATTAAGGAGGTGTGAGTGTCCTGTCCAAGGTTTGTGGGCGCTCTCTGCCTTGTTTGGTTATCCTTGTTCTATTTCTCCAGCAACAAGAGATCACAGGGTTTTGGTTCCCCTCCGCTCAGATCTTTGTTTCTGAAATAGGGGTGCTGGTGGCACCCTTTCTTCCTTTTCCAGTTGCTGTTAATCAGAAAAGAAAGCAACGTAGAAGTTTCTCCAGAGGCCACAGAAGCTCTCATCGGACAGAAAAACAAACCTCCGCCTCTCTCAGCTTTTGACGCCATGTCAAAAAGTAAGTCATTTTGCCAGGTTTTTGGGTCAAACGTTGAATTCCTACCAACTGGGGAACCCAAACGTAAAATGGTGCTCACCTTTGATTTTATTCCCCCTTCTGCAGAGCAGAAAAAATCCAGGAAGAGACAGAAACATGGCAAGGTGAGCAGAGACTGGCAGCACCAACCGTTCCCACTCTTCATAAGTCCTTTTGAGAAGTGAAATTTAGCAGGTGGAAGCATGAAGGGAGCCAACAAGGAAAAGAAGGGCCAGTTGCACCGAAGGCAGCAGAGAGGTCAAAAAGTGGAAGGGCAGAGAGACATCTTTGGATTTGGCAGTGTGATAGCTGCCGGTAATTTTAGGGAGCTGAGTTTCATTGGAGGAGAGGAGGCGGATTCTGTTTGGGTCAAAATAAGAGTTGTAAAAGACAAAGGAAGTAAGCTTCACTTAAGTTAAAATCCAGAGTACAGTTTGCAGATGTGAAACATAACAGGATTCATCGGCTCAGCAAGGGAGTGGAAAATAACGGGAACTGGGAGGACTTTATTCCTAAGTTTTGAGGTGAAGGGAATGAAGCTTCTGACTGTAGCATTAGCTGGAAGAACAAGGATCTTTTAATTCTTACTTTCAGTGAAGCTAAGGTGAATTTCTAGGGTCTTCTATATCTAATGTCTCGCCCAGTTCATTGCCTTTACCAGTGTGTCTCCTTTGGCTTTCATAGAGAAGGGATGCAAAACCTCATGGGAAAAAGGACCCAGGAGTGCCTCAGCTGTCACATTTCAAAGAGCATGTCAAGAAAGGAGCGGCACTAAAAGAGAAAAGGGTGAGATTAAGCAGTGGGAAGCCCTGCATGGGGAAATGAAGGCTGGCTTCTTCGAGTTCCTGCTTTCATTTCCCAGTTTGGGATCAGTGGTTGGGTACCAAACCTTGGCTCTAGAGCAGCCTTTCTCAACCTGTGAGTCCCCAGATGTTGTTGAACTACAACTCCCATCACCCCTAGCTAGCAAGCCCAGAGTTCAGGGATGATGGGAGTGGTAGTCCAACAACATCTGGGAACCCACAGGTTGAGAACCGCTGCTCTAGAATCTTAGGTTTCAAAGAGCCTGAAAAATGGGTCTCTTTTCAATGGGGCTCGTGGCAACCTCTTTGAATTAAGGCTTTGCACATCCTCTCAGGCTACAGAACTGCAGGAGCGGCAGCGAACGGCACGGCAGAAGGAAATCAGCCGGTTCCGGAGTTTGGAAGGGCTGCAGAAGGATGCCTTGCACAGACAGCAGAATTTTGAACAGAAGGTACTGAAGTTTCAAGGACATCCAAGCCAACTATAGTGGGACCCTGTTCATATAGCTGTTTAGAGACTACCGTATTTTTCGCTCTATAAGACGCACCAGACCACAAGTTTTTGGAGGAGGAAAACAAGAAAAAAAAAATTCTGAATCTCAGAAGCCAGAACAGCAAGAGGGATCGCTGCGCAGTGAAAGCAGCAATCCCTCTTGCTGTTCTGGCTTCTGGGATAGCTGCACAGCTTGCATTCACTCCATAAGACGCACACACATTTCCCCTTACTTTTTAGGAGGGGAAAACTGAGTCTTATAGAGCAAAAAATATGGTACTTGTCTGCCTCCTTTTTTGGAGACCCTGTAAGGCAGAGCTGGGGAACCTTTTTCAAAACCGAGGGCCATGTTCCCTTCTCTCTGTGGCACCTTCCAGGGCCACATGCCAGTGGTGTGCGGGGACAGAAGCAGAAGCAACAAATGTGGAGCAACAAATGTACATTTCCCCTATGTACTGTAAGCTAGTTTCTATATTCTCAGGCCTCTCTATCCTGTGTTCCATCTAGACAAACACAGAGCATCATCCGCTCCATGTTCGACAGTGGAATTTGCTGCCAAGGAGTGTGGTGGAGTCTCCTTCTTTGGAGGTCTTTAAGCAGAGGCTTGACAACCATATGTCAGGAGTGCTCTGATGGTGTTTCCTGCTTGGCAGGGGGTTGGACTCGATGGCCCTTGTGGACTCTTCCAACTCTATGATTCTATATTTTCCCTGTCTTAACAACTTGCTGATTTTGCCCAGGCTTAATAATAATAATAATAATAATAATAATAATAATAATAATAATATTTTTTTATTTATACCCCGCCCATCTGGCTGGGCCTCCCCAGCCACTCTGGGCGGCTTCCATAAAAACCAAAAATACAGTAAAATATCACACGTTAAAAACTTCCCTGAACAGGGCTGCCTTAAGATGTCTTCTGAATGTCAGGTAGTTGTTTATCGCTTTGACATCTGCTGGAAGGGCGTTCCACAGGGCGGGCGCCACTACCGAGAAGGCCCTCTGCCTGGTTCCCTGTAGCTTTGCTTCTCGCAATGAGGGAACCGCCAGAAGGCCCTCGGCGCTGGACCTCAGCGTCCGGGCAGAATGATGGGGGTGGAGACGCTCCTTCAGGTATACTGGACCGAGGCCGTTTAGGGCTTTAAAGGTCAGCACCAACACTTTGAATTGTGCTCGAAAACGTACTGGGAGCCAGTGGAGGTCTTTCAAGACCGGTGTTATATGGTCTCGGCGGCCGCCCCGAGACCATATTATATATACCCCGCCCATCTGGCTGGGTTTCCCCAGCCACTCTGGGCAGCTTCCAACAAAATATTAAAATACAATAATCTGTTAAACTTTGGAATAGCCTCCTGAGAGAGGCCCCATCACTGCCTTTGTTTAGACAGCCATTCTCAAAATGTGGATTTACTCCCTAATGTGAATATTGCTGTTGCTCTAAAATGGCTTGTTTTTAGGTTTTGGTCATATTTTACATTTTGTGTCATGTCGTCTAAAGCGCAAGCTCCCTTGTGTAAAGTTGTAGACGGGTAGGATAGAAATTATTGTCCTAAACCCAACCCATGGGCTTCTTGGTTTCCAGACAGTGGCTCATAGTGGCAGTCTTTGTAATTCTGCTTATGCTACAAGCAAAATTGCAATTCACTTTCCATGCTGTTCGAAGCATTGGACTTGTTCCTTTATGTATGTCCCACTGGGTTCCATTCGCCCTGCCTTTTTTTTTAATTTATCTTTTACTTAGTGTTAAAATGCTTTCCCAGCTGTAATTATTATTAATAATATTTCTTATTTATTAAATTTGTATACCGGGGATAATGCTGTAAGGTTATTTAATTTATTTCTAAGCTGAAATATGAACTCTTTCTCTCCCTGCAGGAGATGGATCTGAAGCAACTGGCGAAACATGCCATGCTGGAGAAAGATAGTTCCTGCAAGGCCTATTATAGGGAGTTCAGGAAGGTCAGTGGGACTTCTTGTCACTTAGTGTGGGGAAAGATGCATCTGCTCTGAGTGCGACTGTCCTCAGGGGCTGAGCCAGTTGTCAGGTGGCAAACTCTCTTGGCCTTCTCTCCCTTTAGGTGGTGGAAGCAGCTGATGTGATCCTGGAAGTTCTCGACGCTCGAGATCCCCAAGGCTGCCGCTGCCCCCAGGTTGAGCAGGCCGTGGTGCAAGCTGGAGCTAACAAGAGGCTAGTCCTGGTGTTAAATAAAATAGGCAAGTGTGAAGGCCAGCCATGTACAGCTCTCTGGGAAGGAAAGGGGGTCTGGCACTGGTATGCTATGATTCTAGTCCTCTCTGGTGTGTTACTCAAGGATAGCAGAGTGTTAGATGCTCTCGTAGTCAGTGTTCAGCAAGTGTTAACCAGCATACTGCACTGTTATATTCAGGGTCTGTGCTTCTCTCCCAGAATTCAAATACTGGGAGGGCAGTCCAGAGAAGTACAGTGGTACCTCAGGTTAAGTACTTAATTCATTCTGGAGGTCCGCTCTTAACCTGAAACTGTTCTTAACCTGAAGCACCACTTTAGCTAATGGGGCCTCCTGCTGCTGCTGTGCCGCCGGAGCACAATTTCTGTTCTCATCCTGAAGCAAAGTTCTTAACCCGAGGTACTATTTCTGGGTTAGCGGAGTCTGTAACCTGAAGCATATGTAACCCGAGGTACCACTGTACATAGAATAAACAGATGAATTACAATAGCTGCTTTTCCATAATTTTATTGTGATTTCAGGGTTCTTGTATCCAAATAATTTGGAAACAAGCTTTGGGGAAGCCGAGAAAGGCAAATGAGAGAGCGGTAGAGGCTTAATGACTGATTTTCTGCAACCATAAGCTTAAGAAGCTGAGTTGCAGCCACACAAGCCCCTCGTTCCTTCCCTTGCAGGTGTGAGTGATTGAACAGGCAAGCAAGCCTTCAGTTAACTATGATTTCCCATTTTCACTCAGCTGAGCAACTGTGAATAACAGCTTCAGAACCAGCCATGCTAGGAAGCTTGTTGGGCTACTGCAAAGAGAGGAGGAAAGGGATTGTATTCACACCCAGAATGCATTTTTATATCTCAGCTTATTAAACTCGGACATTACTCAAAGCAGCAGTCCAGAGGGGTTTGGCAAGGCTTGGCAGTTGATGCAAAGATGTTTTGTCCCTGGAGACGTGCTTGGTATTTGCTGAGGATCCTAAAGTTAACTCTTCTCTTCTATTCCTGGCCCAGATCTGGTATCTAAGGAAATTGTAGCAAAGTGGCTGAAATACCTGAGGAACGAATTCCCCACAGTGGCCTTTAAAGCTTCCACTCAGCAGCAGAGCAAAAACCTGGTAAGTGGTGCTGGGATTTTGCAGTGGGGCAAGTGAGTGACAGCTTTGGCCAGTCATTAGGTTTCATTGAAAGCCATTTGGGGAAGAATGGGCTTCAGCCCTCTCCGCTTAAAGGGCTCTGTCAGCCGGTTCTGTTTCTACTGATTCCTCTTACTCCTTATTACTGTTAACACAAAGTTAGCAACTCTGAGGCCAAGTGGCGCCTTTCAAGAGGTGTCAGGGTGCAGATTCCTCATTGATGAAGCCCAGGGCGTTTCCCTTTGGGACGGGGAATTGGAATAGTGTGAGCTATAGGGTGGGACATGAAAGCAGAGTTCTGAGAAGGGACACCCCACCCCCAATTTGTGTGTTCTGCAGTGACAGGGATTCGGGCCACAAAAGATTAGAGCAGATTTTCTTGGATTTACTGACTAACGCTAAACGCTGGCTCCCTCGGCCTGTAAAGCGAGATGAGCGCTACAACCCCAGAGTCGTCTGCAACTGGACTTAACTGTCAGGGGTCCTTTAGCTTTACCTTTTTTTAACTGTATGTGAGACTCCAGATTGCCAGGGATGCCAACTTGAATAAAATATTGGGGACAGGTAAGCCCCACCTCGCACAATCGACCGCATGACAAGGTGCAATGCCTATTAACTTTGGGGGGAACTCTGCCCCCTCAAATACTTTATGGGGAGGGGCAAAACCCTGTTGGCCCCTAGGAATTGGCTCTTATGCAGATTACTATGATCTATAGGAGGGACGCGGGTGGCGCTGTGGGTTAAACCACAGAGCCTAGGGCTTGCCGATCAGAAGGTCGGCGGTTCGAATCCCCGCGACGGGGTGAGCTCCCGTTGCTCGGTCCCTGCTCCTGCCCACCTAGCAGTTCGAAAGCACATCAAAGTGCAAGTAGATAAATAGGTACGGCTCCGGCAGGAAGGTAAACGGCATTTCCATGTGCAGTTCTGGTTCGCCAGAAGCGGCTTCATCATGCTGGCCACATGACCCGGAAGCTGTACGCCGGCTCCCTCGGCCAATAAAGCAAGATGAGCGCCGCAACCCCAGAGTCAGCCACGACTGGACCTAATGGTCAGGGGTACTTTACCTTTTTATGATCTATAGCCGATATTTCCTTTCTCTTTTATTGTTTATATTCCTTGATTGTATTGATTGTTGGGGGAGGGGGGGAAACAGTAAAACAGTAAAGAAGAAAACCAGGCCATTTTTTTTAAGCGGCAGAACTTCTGGCTGCAGGTGTGCATCACCCCCTTTGCCTGCTTCTCTTTTTCCCCACCTCCAGCAACAGAGCCGAGTCCCCGTATCCCAGGCTTCGGGGGAGCTGCTCAGCGGGGGAGCCTGTGTTGGGGCAGACAGCCTCATGAAGGTGCTGGCCAACTACTGCCGGAACCAGGATGTCAGGACGGCCATCAGTGTTGGGGTTGTGGGTGAGTAGGGAGCCCCTCTTGGAGGGAGGTGGAAAGCCGGGCGGGCGGGGGGGGGGGGGAATCTCTTAAATCCTACCCCCATTGCTCAGAAAGACATTGGGATAATTTGAGGTAATTTAAATATGTTTTAATATTTTAACTTTTGTATGTTTTAAAGCAGAGTTGTATTCTTTCTTGACTTTATTTTGTTATCTTCTTGTAAATGCTTTGAGGGTTTGTTTTTTTAAAAAGTTAAGCAGTGTATAAATTTTGCGAAAATTTATAAAATATGGTAGGAATCGAAGCACTTGGGTACCTTTCCTGACCTTGTTAAATATCGGACCTCTTGCCTCTCAAGGTCAGATGACCCGGCAAAGTTGTGCCAAGGCTGCATGTGTGGGTACGCACATTGTAAGAATAATCATTATTTATTTATTTATTCCCCACCTTTCCCCCTGGCAGCGGTTCAAGGCTGCTTAGAGATAAAATTAAAACAGCTAAAAACAAGGGGGGGGGACCCCAGCATTAAAAAATAATTAAGCATTTATAGCATATTATGTCTATTCTGTTTAAAACATACAGTCACAACAAAAGCAGTATAGCACCAGCTCCCTCTTTAAAAGCAGCCCATTCCCAAAAGCCTGTTGGAACAAGAAAGTCTTCACCTGCCCATGGAAGGACAGCCAGGAGGGAGCCAGTCTCACTTTTCTAAGGAGGGAGTTCCAAAATTGTCTGGCCACCACCGAAAAGGCCCTCTCCTTCGTCTCCACTCAGAGAAGGGCCTCCCTCAAAGATCTCAAAACCTGGCCAGGTTTGTAGGAGGGAATGCAGCCCTTCAGGTAGCTTGGCCTTAAGCTGAATAGGGCTTTATAGGTCATAACCAGCACTTTGCATTGTGCCCGGAAGCAGACCAGAGCCGCTGCAACAAGGGAGTCATATGCTGCACAACAGAACAGCTTGCTACTGAGCACAGATCCTGCCTGTTGGTGTTGCTGAACATGAACCTTTGAAGATGCCTTTGTTCTGGCTACTGGCACTCATTCATTCAAAGAGGAAAGACGGCTTGTGGGCAGCTGTGCCTTTTCGGTGCTGCCTTATTTTTGCTATAGGGAGTGGGGAGAAGGAGGTGCTCACATAGGTAGGACTAATCTTGAGTGGGAGCAGGTGCTTTTGCTGATGGCTCTGCCCGCTTCTCCCATCTCTCTCCTCAGGCTTCCCTAATGTCGGCAAAAGCAGCTTGATCAACAGCTTGAAGAGGAGCCGGGCCTGCGGTGTTGGTGCCACTCCTGGCGTCACCAAGTACGTAGCAGTCCTTCTGTGCATGCTGTAGAAGCCAGGGTTTTGGGGTGGGGGTAGTTCTCCCTTGAGCTTTGTCTATGTACGGCAGCGGTCCTCAACCTCTGGGTCCCCAGATGTTGTTGGACTACAACTCCCATCATCCCTGAGCTCTGGCCTTGCTAGCTAGGGATGATGGGAGTTGTAGTTCAACAACATCTGGGGACCCAGGTATGGCTCCCCTTTGTCACATACACAGCCCAACAAGACAATGACAATAATTCACCAACAGCATACAAATCAATATGGCTAACCTGATCCAAAACACCCACCCACCCCACTCACACACGAAAACAAAGATCACCACAGCCAACCACAAACAAACAACCACACCCTAGGCCAACCCCAACCTCTCTCACCACCAAAGAAACACAAATGAACAGCTGAGAACCTGCACGAGCAACGCTGACACTAAACCCCACATATATTAAGCAAAATAGAAATATCACCACCCGACCCCACCCATCTTCCCCCCCTCCACCCCTTTTTTTCCTAATGTCTCAACAAATGAAACTGATTTGTAAAAATGTTACATGGAAAAAATACGAGAGACATTACACATACTTCTGTAAGTATCTTTAATAAAAAACAAACAAAAAAACCCCAAAAACAACATCTGGGGACCCACAGGTTGAGAAAGGCTGGTGTACGGTGTCTTCTTAAGTTGTTAAGGCCCTTCGGTTCTGTTACAGGTTATCTGTAGAACCCGCAACATTTTAGGGTGTTTGTGAGCCAATCAGAGGCGCGGCTGCAGAACAGCATTGGTTGTGCTGGAAAGGAGAGCTTTGGATCCTGTTGTGTTCAGGCCAAGTTGGATTTCAGGGCAAGGAAAGGAAAGGTTGGCCAGACAGTGTGCGAGGAAGGGGAATGATGGAAGTGTGGGTGTGCTCCAGCTCAGCAGTGGCACCTGTGACACCCCCCCCCCAGACGCTGGGAAGGGGCTGTGGACCTCAGAGACACAGGGAAGAAGATTTGTGCTGTGGGTCTTAAGAGATGAGGCAAGATGCATCCCTCTACCCCCTTTCCTGAGACAGTCTGGACCATAGTTTAGATGGGTCCCGGGCCCTAAGGAAGTCAGACTGTCCTCCACCAGGGCCAGGGCCTTTTCAGTGATGGCTCCGACCTGGTGGAATGCTCTGTCCCATGAGACTAGGGCCCTTCAGGATTTAACTTCCTTCCGTTGGGCCTGTAAGACAGAGCTGTTCCGCCTGGCCTTTAATTTGAATTCAGCCTGATCTTTTATTTCCCTTCTCTTCCCTCCCCCTCCCCTTTTATGAAAATCACCCGCTCTGAGACCCCACAGCTAATTTTCCCCTGGCCTCCTCGCCGGCCCAAGTAGGACCAGTTCAGCCAGCTAGCCCTGGGGGTTATCCAATGCTTATTTCCCCAAACTGATTTTTAAATTTTGAATTTTATTGTTATTCATGTTTTTATACTGTATTTTATGCTGCTTTTATAAATTAAGTGTTTTAAATTTGTTGTTAGCTGCCCTGAGCCCGGTTTTTGAACCGGGAAGGGTGGGGTATAAAAATTATTATTATTATTATTATTAATTATGTAGCTTTGGGGAACTGCAGAGGCCTTGGACTGCTTTATTATTTACAGTGAGCTATTTCAAAATAGAAGGATCACTGTGTAAAAAGTGGCCCAGGTCTTCCCATTACTTGGGAGCACAAGGGATGTTGCAAGATGGAGGAGGCGTTGCGGGGCAGGTATCCTGCCAAAGAGATATCAATCTTGAGTGTTAGGTGGTATCCTGTAGCCCCTCCGCTGTAGGCAGTTGCTGGGGGATGAATAAGAGACATGCTGGTAATTGTCTTGCTCCTCAACACTCTGCTTATTTGGCCGATTGGTTGCAACTTAAAAATGATTACATTCACAACAAAACTCCCAATGGAATAAATTAAAACCTCAGAACAATTAAACGGTTAAAATGCAGCAGCAAAATAAATAAAAGCCATTTAGTCAGACCAGATAAAGGACTCCTTCAGAGGCACGGACTGTTTTGCCTCTGAAGCTCTGTTGACAAAATGGACTTTGTGCTCTTTTTCTGAAGGCCAGGAGAGATGTCTGGGGGTGCGGGTGGTTTTGCAACACTGGGGCTGCAGCTCCGGGTGGACTTTGAACAGAGAGGCCTGAAATCAGATCCTTCCTCCAATAGTCCACAGGCTGTGGAGCGTTGCTATCACTGAGCATAACCTACCTTACAGATTTGCAGTGAGGATTGCAATAGTGGGGGGGGGGTCCCTGCATATGTACCTCTGAGCTCATTGGATGAAGGGTAGGACAGTTGCGTGTCGAGACCCCGAAGCCACCCCCTCGTTGAGAAAACACACACAAGGACACGGATATTTGGTTAATGTTATTGGGCAAATTTTGGCCACAACTTTATTGATTACAGAATGTGAGCGGTATTGGCTTAGGCACTGAATGGTGATATAATCGTGCTTCGGCGGTGCGGCAGCAGCAGGAGGCCCCATTAGCTAAAGTGGTGCTTCAGGTTAAGAACAGTTTCAGGTTAAGAACGGACCTCCGGAACAAGATATATGACTATATCTGACTCCTGCCCAATGCGCAGGAAGTCCGGTAAGGGTAAACCACCGGAAGGGGGAGCCCTGTCGATGCAAACCAACTCAAGCTCCCCCTGGTGTTCCCATCGGGGTCCTGTCAAGGCCCTAGCCCCCAACCGGGCTTCGGACAAGATCAACACCCCCGGATTCCTTTAACGGAATACCCTTAAGCATGGAGGGGCAGGTGATGGCCACACCTCCCCTCCCACACACAAGGTCAATCAATGCCTAACCGCAACCCTAACAAAGTTGTGACGATTGCTACGAGGTAGGCAAAAACCAAATGGCCAGTGCCAATTTGCCAAGTGGAAAAATTCCTACCAGGCACCTTAACGGGGACCAACCGAGGTCCATAGCCAGGCCAATGCCTAAAACCTGCAAATTAGGGAGGGACAGCGGGTGATTGAGGAATTAAATGGTCCCGGCCACACACACACACCCCCCCCCGGCCAGTGGATTGGCTGGCCAGGCTCTGACGTGGCTGGTGTTGTAAACAAAAATTGCCCTTTTCCCTTATGGGGTATCCAAGAGCCCATATAGAGTCCTTACATAGGTTCCCTATTGGTTGGAGAAGATTAGAGAGGCCGACCAGAGAATATTGAGAAGCAAAGCAGCTAGTAAGCTTGATCTTTATTGATCTGTTGCAACAGGGTGCTCCCCTCACCTGCAGGAGAGAGGAGGAACCCAGAAAAATGGTGCGCAAGGCCTTATAAAGACTTTTGAAATTGCCACCCTGTAGATCAAGACCACCCCCAGAAACATCATACATACATCACAGAAGGGATGTAACCTAAGACCACCCCTCAGATACATCATACCTACATCACAAAAAGGCAGTCTAAAACAGAAATTTGAACGTTGTTTTTCTCCTTTCTGGCAAGTTACTTGATTGGATTTTCTTTGGAGCCTGGCTAGTCTTTTGTAATGATAAATACTTAGTTCCTGGGCCAGGTCACAGGCTCACACCCTATTCAAACGCAGACATACCCTTAAGACAGGATTTGTGAGGAAAGAGACAATGGGAGATTTCCCACTTTGACCTTGCAGAAAAAACATTTGTTCAGTTTAGGAATCAAAATGGTTCCAGATTGGTCTTCCTGTGCTGATCTATGTACGTGCTTGGTTGGTACGCTTATGAACATTATCATATATCTAAGACCTCAAAATTCCTATCACACCGGGATCCTCCGGGCAATGGGTGACCAAGTCCCCCGCCACCGGAGGGGAGTGGGTGGCCATGCGGTCCAGCACAACTCCTCCCCACGGTGGAAGTGGAGCGGATATGCCTGGAGTACTGTGCCCAGTTCTGGGCACCACACTTTTAAGATGCCTATTGTGAGAACATAAGAGCCTGGTTGCTGTACCAATGACCCATCTAGTCCAGCATCCTGTTCCCTCAGTGACGATTCAGATGCCTGTGGGAAACCGACAACCAGGACCTGAGCACAAGGGTACTCCCCCGCTCCTGCCCGTCCGACTAGTGGCCTTCAGAAATACACGGTCTCCAGCCACAGAGGCAGAGCCCTAGCCATCCAACAGATATGTGTTCAGAGGTGGGTGGCAAAGATGGTGAGAGGCCTAGGGATGCAAGTCCTGTGAGAAAATCTGGAGGTGGCCTGGAGAAGAGACAGTTCAGTGGTGATACAGAAGAAATTTCAACATTTGGAAGGCTGTTGCACAGCTGACAGAGCAGATTTAATTTCCGTTGCTCTGAAGGGAGAGGAGGGCCAGGCTTAATAGTTTTAGATTCCATCTAAACACTGGAGTCAGCTTCATTATTTTTTCCTAAATCATTTTTATTGATTTTCTAGATTTTAATGAATCGACCACAAATTAAAACAAATGTAATACATTCCCCTCCAAAAAAAAATTGGCTTTCCACCATTTGTTCTCAATGTGTCCATAATTTCCTCTTGTTGCTGCATTGTTTTCTTGGTTATTTCTAATCCACATTCCACTCCCTGTAAGTAACCTTACATTACAATAATTTTTTGGTTATTTTTAACTTGTCCTTAACCATCAGCTACCCACTTGCCAATTCCTGCAAGGTTTTAACATTTCCAATATCTGCCAGTGAGGCTACTCATCAAATAGATCAGCTGGAGTGAACTTTCTGATGAAAGGAGCTGCTCAGAAATAGGACAGACAGTCTCAGAAGATCGTAGGCCAAACTCAGCCCTCCAGATGTGTTGGGACTACAACTCCCACAATCCCTAGCTAACAGGACCAGTGGTCAGGGATGATGGGAGTTGTAGTCCCCAAACACCTAGAGGTCTGAGTTTGCCTATGCCTGTTGTAGGCTCTCCTGCACTGGAGAGGGAGCTGTAGGGTGAACATTTCCTGTGTCATGAGGACACTGAACTAGATGACCTTTGAAGGCCCTGTCAACTCTGATTCCACAATTTATGAAATGTGGTAAGATAGACAGCTGGAGCAATAATGCTCCAGCTCTACGCTCTGCCTTCATGACAGGAAGGGATACAGCACAGTGCTTTAGCAGATGGTGCTAACAGGTGGAGGGGCATTTTTCTTGGAATAAGTTGACTCCCTCCCTCCCTCTTGTGCTGTCTCCTTTTAGGTGCCTGCAAGAGGTGCAGCTGGACAAGCACATCAAACTTCTGGACTGTCCAGGGATTGTTGTGGCTTCTCCCACCTCAGATGCCGCCATGATCTTACGAAACTGTGTCAAGATAGAGCAACTGGTTGACCCCGTGAGCCCAGTGGAGGCCATCTTGAAGCGATGCAACAAGCAGCAGGTAGCTGTGGGGCAGGGCTGGGGGGGCAGGCCCTGGTTGTGATGGCGGGCAAACAATTAGGCAGCAGAGAGCCAGGAATTCTGGGCTCCTCTCAAAGCTTTAGGGAGAATTGGGAGAGAAGAGTTGTAGATGTTAGCTTCTTAATTCACTTAATTCATTGATGTTAGCTTCTGGGGGAAGGGTTGTTGTGGTTTTTCTGGATTAAATCCAAGTTGAAAGGAGCGAGTGTGCCCTCCAGGTTCCATCTGCTCAGATGCAATTTCGGGCAAAGGACTTTAGAGCAGGCACCCCCAACCTTTGGCCCTCCAGATGTTTTGGCCTACAACTCCCATGATCTCTAGCTAACAGGCCCAGTGGCCAGGGATCATGGGAATGAAGTTCAAAACATCTGGAGGGCCAAAGGTTGGGGATGCCTGGTTTAGAGTGATTATTTTTCCAGGGAACCTGTTGGTCTTTAAGGCATGTCACTGGGTTCTTGTTGCTTTTGCTGCAGTAGACTTCACAGGGCCTTTCTTTTGGGAACTTAAATTTTAACAGTAGGTGGTAACTGGGTTACTCAACTGCCCTTGATTTAAATACATTCACAGCACATGTCTTCCTTCCCCAAATCCTGGTAATTGTAGATTTTTACAGGTCTTTGGGACGCGGGTGGCGCTGTGGGTTAAACCACAGAGCCTAGGACTTGCCAATCAGAAGGTCAGCGGTTCAAATCCCCGCGACAGGGTGAGCCCCCGTTTCTCGGTCCCTGGTCCTGCCAACCTAGCAGTTCAAAAGCACGTCAAAGTGCAAGTAGATAAATAGGTTCCACTCCGGCAGAAAGGTAAACGGCTTTTCCGTGCAGTGCTCTGGTTCACCAGAAGCGGCTTAGTCATGCTGGCCACATGACCCGGAAGCTGTATGCCGGCTCCCTTGGCCAGTAAAGTGAGATGAGCGCCGCAACCCCAGAGTCAGTCACGACTGGACCTAATGGTCAGGGGCCCCTTTACCTTTGGATTTGTAGCGCTGTGTGAGATAAACTGCATTTCCCTGGATTCTTGGGTGTGAGGGAATTTGCTTTAAATTTTTGGTGTGTGCACAGGCGTGCGGAGGCTCGCCCCGCCCCTTTCAGAGGGCTGGATTCCCTTGAAGCAAACTAACTGGGGGCTGCATATCAGTGGTGGGTGAGAAAGAAGCTGTGCTGAGAAAAGGAAGCCACTTTCTCATGGCATACAGGCTAGGTCCTGAACCTATGGCTTCAAGTTACGAGAAAGGAGATTCTGACCAAAAAACAAGAAGAACTTTCCTACGGCAAGAGCTGTTTGACAGTGAAGCGGACTCCCACAAAATGTGGTGGACTCTCCTTCCTGGGAGGTTTTTAAGCAGAGTTTGGAGGGCCATCAGTCATGCATGCTTTAGTTGAGATCCCTGCATTGCGGGGGGTTGGACTAGATGACCCTCAGGATCTCTTCCTACCATGCAATTTTGTGATTCTATTAAAAGTGAGCTGGCAGTGTAGAAAGTGAGTGCAATCTTGCCAGTATTGCACACACCCCTCCCCTGGTTTTCAATGCTGCACGAGTGACTTGAGTGTGCCAGGAAAATTGTGGCTTCTTTGGCTGCCTGAGAAGAATGGTAGGGGCCAAACTGAGAGGTCTGGCTGGCAGGCCGGACTTAGCCCACTGCCTGGAGATGATGATGATGATGATGATGATGATGATGATGATGATGATGATGATTTATACCCCGCCCATCTGTCTGGGTTTCCCCAGCCACTCTGGGCGGCTTCCAACATAGCACTAAAATACAATAACAATGGTTTAGGGTATGGTCACCACTATCTTTCTCTCCTCTCTTTCTCCTCAACTCAGTGTTGCATCAGCTTATTTCCCAAGGAGCCAGCAGTACTGTGGCTGAGTGTGCCAGAGGGAAGACTTCAAAAGGGGCATTGTGAGCCCCCAGTGCTTGTCAGTCAATCCTGCTCTTTTTGGAGTCATCTGAGGAGGAGGAGGATTACTACTAACTGGGCAATTGGCTTCTCTCTTCTTCTCTCCCCCCCCCCCCAAAGATTATGCAGCACTACCGCGTGCCAGATTTCCAGGACACCATGGAGTTCCTGGCTCATTTGGCCAGGCGGCAGGGAAAGCTGAAGAAAGGAGGGACGCCTGACCATGAGAAGGCAGCCAAAGCCATACTAAGTGACTGGACAAGGTGAGCGAAGAACTGATTATTATTATTATTATTATTATTATTATTATTATTATTATTATTATTATTTGAATTTATATACTGCCCTATACTCGGAGGTCTCAGGGCCGTTCACAGAACAGAATTTCAACAGGATGAAGGAACTTTTGTCTCATGCAGCGGTTGGTGATTATCAAGTGGACCTGGTGGAATGCTCTGTCCCATGTGACCAGGGCCCTGCAGGATTTAACTTTCTTCCGCAGGGCCTATAAGACAGAGCTATTCCGCCTGGCTTTCAATCTGAACTTAGCCTGATCTTTTATCCCCCTTCCTTCCCTCCCCCTCCCCTTTTATGAAGATTACCCGCTCTGGGATCCCACAGCTAATTCTCCCCTGGTCTCCTCGCTGGCCCAAATAGGACTTATTTAGCAAGCTAGCCCTGGTGCTCATCTAATATTGGATGGATTTTCCCCCTAAATTGATTTTTGAATTCTGAATGTATTGTTATTCACATTTTATACTGTATTTTATGCTGTTTTTTGTTGCATCAATTAAGTGTTTTAAATTTGTTGTTAACCGCCCTGAGCCCAGTTTTCTGAACCGGGAAGGGCGGGGCATAAATAAAAAATTAATTATTCTGTGTGTGTGTGTGTGTGTTTGCCATTGTTAGGGCAGGAGTGGGGAATTTCTTCCAGACCGCCTTCCCTTGAGGGCAGCCAGGGTAGGCGGGGCCAGAGGCAAAATGGGCGGAGCAATGAATGTAAATTTTACCTTTTTGCAGTAGGCAGGTTTACACACACACACACACACACACACTCTGAATCCTCCATAACAGGAAGCAAGAAGCATTATCCGAGTTCAAGAACACATTCCAGCTGGGCAAAAACACTTGAGGGGATGTAAAGCAGGGCTGGTGCCAGATGTGGCCTAGGGAGAGCAGGCAAGGCCGGTGTAAGGTTCCGAGGACTAGATGGAGCAGCCCCAGGCCTGAGTGTTTTGTGACCCCCAGTTCTAATCTAGTCTCAAGTGAGCAAGGACCAGCCATGGGGGAAAATGGATCTGAAGGGATACTTCCTCCCTCCCCGTAATGCATGCTGCTGATATCAGTGTTCATTGCTTTCCTTTTTGTCCCTGCTAGTGGGAGGATCAGCTATTTCACACACCCGCCTGAGACCCACACGCTCCCCACTCACATCAGCGCCGAGATCGTTGCGGAGATGGGCAAGGCCTTTGATTTTGAGGCACTGGAGCAAGAGAACGAGAAAGTCTTGGCAAGTAAGTGACAGGGCAGAGAGAGAAGCCGAGACACTGTGATTCTGCTTCCAGCCATTCCAGCTATTATTAAATCTTCTATACAACCTTTCATCTGAAGATCACAAGGCAGCTTTCAGTATACAGTGGCACCTTGGTTTAAGAACAGCTTAGTTTATGAACAACTTGGATTAAGAACGCGGCAAACCTGGAAGTAGGTGTTTTGGTTTGTGATCTTTGCCTTGGAATAAGAGCACGTTTTGCTTCCTGTTGAGTGTGTTCCATTTGTAAATTGAGTCCCCCGCTGCTATAGGAAAGCACGCCTTGGTTTAAGAACAGATTTTTGTAACGGATTAGGATCATAAACCAAGGTACCACGGTACAAATTACATACCATAGTATCAAACAAAACAATAACACCCCCCCCCAGTTTAAAAGGCCATAGATTGTATACTTAAGCAAGGGCCTGAGAGAAAAGGAATGTATTTGCCTGGTGCCTAAAGATACGTAGGCAAGCCTTGGCCACCCCTACAGTGGTGTCTTGGTGAATAAGAGGCGCTGCTCTTCATCCCTTCTTCCCTGGCTGGAGGAAAGGCACCAGTTGTGGTTTGCCTCAGGTGCCCAAATGTATTTGGCCGGCCCTGCTCCTGAGTAGCGAGCAAGCTGGCCTTGCCACTGTTTCCTTGGGACGAGGGAGATGGCGATCTATGAAGGTGCCCAGTAGATGGATGACCAGATTTTGCTCCCATTCTCTTTGGTCAGAGATGAGTCGCCACCTCATTGTGTCCTCCTTCCCCAGACCGCTGTCCCTTTTCATCAATTCAATCTGTTGCAATTCAAGAGAGGTGTTTCACGGACCTTACCTGTTGCAGACTTGCCCTCGGGCCCTGCTGGCATCACCTTGGAGGGCTCTGGCCTCACCACTGGAGAAGAAGCTGGCATGGAGGAGGAGGAGGAACTCTGTCCTCAGGACCAAGGAGAGGTTAAGATGGAGGAAACTGGGAGTGAGGAGGTATGCATGAACATAAACACGACCCAGTGACAGGAGCAAGCCCGCAGTAAATCACAGACTCATAAGAGTTAATTTAAAGGAACAAACTATGTTACTATTGTTATTTAGATATGTGTGTTATATTTATGTTATTTTTTTCTTCTCGTCTTATTACCATGCATTCGACTGCAAAATACTATGCATTGATGAAATGATGAAACAGGAAAGCAAATAATATATATTTTTTTAAAGCCTGCAGTAAATCACACTGAGCAAGTTAGCCGTTTATTAGCAAAAACAGGCTCTGCATCAGAGTCTCAGGTCTATAGTGAATAGCAATTCATTCCCAGGAGGTCTTGCCCCCATGAAGCCGTTGTTCAGACTGAAGGTACCCCCCCCCAGCTGCTTAAGTCCCCCTCCTTTCCAGGGTTTTCCCCAAGCAATCAGAGACTGCTTGTGTGAAGCTAACTTCTCTTCCGCCGCCTTCCTGCCTTTCCTGGTTCTGAGAGATGTGGGGAGAGAGGGGGCAGGAGGAGGGGGAGACACCCATGGCTCTTCACCAGCCAGACTCATCTCTGCCTCTTGGCCTCCCTCCTCACCTGCTTCACCTTCTGATTCTGCACTTCTCTCTGCCGCAGACTCTCCCAGCTCACTAAGCCCTGTTGCCTCTTCAGCTGCTGCCACCTCCTCCTCCAAGTCTTCTCCCTCTGACCCCTCTTCTCCATCCCACCACCAATCCCTGGGCTCTGAGCCTTCTTCCCTTGGAGGTTCCCAACCTGGTTCCTCACACCACTCCTCTGTGTCCAACCTGTTTGTGACATCCAACTTCAAGATCCTGGCAGCAGTTAGGGCTTGGGCTTGTCATGGTGCTGTTTTAGGAACCTAGGAAGCTACTTTATCCTGAGTCAGGCCACTGATCTGCCTAAGTCAGTCTTGCCTACAACAGGAATGGGGAACCCTTAGCCCAGGCATCCCCAAAACTTTGGGACTACAACTCCCATTATCCCTAGCTAATAGGACCAGTGGTCAGGGATGATAGGAATTGTAGTCCCAAAACATCTGGAGGGCCAGGTTTGGGGATGCCTGCTCTAGCCCATGGATTGTTTTGGGGAGGCCACACCTGATGTTAGGGGTGGGTAAGGGTAGGGCTTCAGATTGAGAGCTCGGTTGCTAGAACAAGGTGTGTGCTAAACAGCTGATGAAAATGGAGGCTGCCATAGAGTCCACTTCTCCCTGCCAGGGCTTTTTGTAAATTTCAGAGCCCTTTGCAAGCCTTCCCGCGCTCCTCCTCTACACCTCCAACAATGGAGGCGGAATAGAAAAACACAGGGAGGATTGCTGTTGCAATAGGAAACGAGAGAAAATGCAGGATTCCTTTTCTTGCTTAGCAGAGGGTGGTGGTTGTAGGAAAGGACCTAAGGGGAGAAAGACATTCACAGTAGCAGGAAGCTTCTCTCGCTACCTACTCTCTTCCCAGCTGGGATGGGCAGTAAAAGGGCAAAAGATTCCCCTTTGTCATCCTGGGCCCCTTTCTGCTGCAGGAACCCCACAATATCATGTGATAGGTGGACAGCCCTGCTCACCTGTTAAATTTGGCCCACAAGGCTGACCTTGATAAGGATTTGACCCATGGAGCGAAAAGCATTCCCTTTTCTTTTTTTGTGTGAAGACTTATTCCTGTCAGAATGGCATTTATTTTTCTCCTATACAGGAATTATTATCTTTTCCTTCTTTTATTGGGTTTTATAAACAAGAATAATGTAAAACATTCCCTTTTCCAGTCAGATGGAGGTCTCTCTCAGCCCTCCCTGGAGATCCCAGGGACTGAACCTGGGACGTTCTGCATACAAAACAAATGTTCTGACACAGAGTTGTCAGGTATCATGTTGTGGAATATTCGAAACTTTCCCCCAAAATTCCCAGGTTTTTAAGAATTCCCTTTGTGGTTCATTTTAAATTTTGAACTAACTTGATGTGTAAAAAGAATATTTCGGTGAATTCAGAATTGTGTGTCTGATATTTGAAGTAGCCATTAGAAGAGCGCAAAAGTGGAAGTGTTGTGGAGTGAGAAAAGGGGCTTGATGGGAGCTGCTGGGTTGCCCCCCGCCCCCGATGTCCTGCAGCCACAAAAAGTTTTTGTAGGCTGTTTCCTCTCCCCCCGCCAGGTTTTGTCAGGAATCCTGTGACTGTCAGATAGCCAAATCCACAGGCTTGTGGTTTTACCTTCTTGCGATGCCACAGCATAGAAAACACTCAAGGTCTGTTTGGTTTTTGGCTAGAAACAGGGGCAAACTGGAAGACGGAGGTGCCTGGAATGAGAGAGAGAGAGAGACTCCTTCCTCATACAAATTAGGAACAGCGCTGGCAGCTAATGCCAGAATGAGAAAGGAAGAGAATGAGAACTCTCTGCCGCCTAAAAGACAAGATTCCTTTTATTTAACTCCTAGAGTAATGTTCCAAAAAGCACAGTACAAGATGAAATATATGTCATGTCAACAGGAACAGTCCCTTGCCAGCTATGGATTGAAACAGAGAGGCAATGTGGTTTAGGGCGAATGCATGCCGGACTTTGAGCAGGGAGGTGGTGAAAAACTCTGGGTGGTCGTGTCTAAGGCTCAGTCTTGCCCATCTTCATTTGGCAAATGATAACCTTCCATGTAGTACCTTTAGCCCTGGATCCACAGTGAGACATATGACAGTAGTGTTACAGACATGTAATCGTGATCATAAGCACATGTATGATCTTTGATCTGAATGGATCCCATTTTGCACTAACTAGCTCAAAGATCTGGGTAAAATTGGATGGGCTATCCATCAAGTTCAGTGCCAGCTCTCCAAAGAAATACTTGTAGCCACGGCTGTATGTACTGAAATGTCACAATTCTGCGTCAAGAAAATGTGGGATCTCCAACTTCTATAAATTGGGTCACTCCGTGCTGTTTGCCCAATCTGATCGGTAATTTTATGGGATGTTAAGGCCCCAACGTTGTGGACTTCAAGCAATCTTATTTCATAAGCTCTTAGTTGCTTATATGCTGCCACTTCTTTTCAACTTTTTTTTTTGCAACCAACAGGGCTAGAAACTTGCTTTCTTTTTAAAATGAAAGTTCAGATCAGATTTCTGCACACTGTGCTTCTTTGGAATTGCACAGCATGCGCAGTCCCGGTCATAGCACCCAGGATAAGGCTACTTTAAGAGTATTCCAATGAGTGTTTTTTGTTCTTAAATAGTTATAGTGCAGTTGTGGCTGCAGTAACTGGGCCATGGCAGTATAACGGTGACTGGGCTCTAACTTGAGTTTAGGCATTGCAACTAATTCCAACCCAGCAGCCTCAAGAACTTAAGCCAACTGCTAGAGGCTGGAATCTTCCTTGTTTTATACATGCTAGAGAATGAAGCTTAAGATGAAGGAGATCTTCCTTTTGCCCTCCCTAGTTTGGCGCAATGACTGTAGAGCTGAAAGCCAAGAACAAGACCCTAGTGGAAGCAGAGAGGTCTGTGCCAAGGGCTCCTAACCTAGCAGAGATTTCCGCCTTGGACCCTCTGCACCAGGGGCAAGGCCTGAAAGCTGCAAGCAAGAGACGCAAAAAACAGCAGAAACGAGCAGGTAAAGGGGGCCCAGAGCGGGAGCAGATGCCTTGCTGAATATCTGCAAAATGTTTTTTTTCTCAGTCACTTCCTGGGAATCACCCTTCGAGTAAATTAAGGGACTGGAGCAAGCAAGGCTGTCCTCCTGGAAAGATTTAAGAGCTGTCATTTGGTCATATTCCTTTTCTTTGTTGTGGGGTAGAGTGGGGGTGGGAAGAGTGAAAAGATAAAATTCAAGATCCCCCATTTGGAATCCCCATCCCCAGTGGATGGGGACAGAGCCTTGCCCTCTGTAGCTTCTTCCCGGATGGGGTTCCAGGAGAAGCCCATGAATGTCCCACAATATAAGATTTCTGTGACAGAGCCTCCACTCTTCCTTTTCAGTAGTTCCCAGGCCTCAGGCACCCTTTCCTTGATACCCTTCAGTCCGTACACGGGAATCAGTTATTATGTCCCATCCGTGGAAACGATGTGCAAGGATTTCTGCTTGCACAGCAGGACTCTCCCGCAAATCCTTCCACCATTCGTTCATGGGGTATGGAAGGACCCCCAAAACAGTAAAAAAGGTAAAGGGACCCCTGACCATTAGGTCCAGTCGTGGCCGACTCTGGGGTTGCGGGGCTCATCTCGCTTTATTGGCAAAGGGAGCCGGCGTACAGCTTCCGGGTCATGTGGTCAGCATGACTAAGCTGCTTTTGGCGAACCAGAGCAGCACACGGAAACACTGTTTACCTTCCCACCGGAGCGGTACCTATTTATCTACTTGCACTTTGACGTGCTTTCGAACTGCTAGGTTGGCAGGAGCAGGGACCGAGCAACGGGAGCTCACCCCGTTGCGGGGATTCGAACCGCCGACCTTCTGATCGGCAAGTCCTAGGCTCTGTGGTTTAACCCACAGTACCACCTGTGTCCCATCCCAAAACAGTATGTGGAGGCATATTGTTTTATCTGGCCGGCCAAAACGATCAGAAAAGCACAACATTGAATTCCTGCCTGTATGATTTTCACTGTCATCTAATCTTCTCCTTCACAGCCAGGAGAAAGGATGACACATTTGCATGTACATCATTCACCTTTCCTCCTTCTCTTCAAATGCCGAGGGGACAAGACTGTCCTTTCCCATCAGTTTGTTCCATTAATAGCGGCTGCCTGAATCTGATTAGGCTACTTCCCTGCAAACCTAAAATGGCCAGCCAGCTGCAGCTCCTCCTCCTTTGCATGCAGTAGCACATTTTAGAAAAGAGACAAGAGGTTTCCAAGGATGCCATTCAGACATCTAACCCCTTTTTATCTTCTCCTCTTCTGCAGAGAAGATCGCCACCAAGCTCTCTGCAACGTTGACGGCAGCCATGAATTTCAGCTTGTCAGATGACTAGGAAAGGGGGTGCTGCATTGTGCAGAAGAAGAGGACGGTCGCAGGGAATTTGTTTACCTACCTCAGAAAGGCTGCTATCTGTGGCCTGCCACACTTGGCAGGAGGAGAAATCCCTTGCCTCCTACGATACTCGCATAACATTGTGGGAATCGACAGCCTGAAGCCTATGCAAAATGCAGAGTTGTTTCTGTAAGAAACTATTTATTAACAGGTTAAAAATTATAAAGCGTGCATAAATAAATCATGTCTCTAAATGACCCTTTCCTCAGCTTTATATATGCTGCAGCAGACTAACTTTCAAGGCATAGCAAAGACTAACTCTGGTCCATATCGTCGGTTGTTCTTGGGCTTCTGCATCTCTTTGCTTGCAGCTGGGAAAGTGTCTCTCTTAAAGGGGCAGGCCTGAGAAGGTGACTCAAGGCACATGTCCATGTTACTTGCCAAAGCTCCACTGAGATGGGGATGGTAGAGGGGAAATGACATTTCTTCTTTATTAAGAGTGGAAGTCGTCTTGCTTTCAGTTCTTTCCCTTGAACAGATAAAAAATAAGATTAGCTGGGTTAAATAAAAGGGGGGCACTTCTAGACCCTAGACGCAGCGGTTCTCAACCTGTGGGTCCCCAGATGTTGTTGGACTACAACTCCCATCATCCCTGAGCTCTGGCCTTGCTAGCTAGGGTGATGGGAGTTGTAGTTCAACAACATCGGGGGACCCACAGGTTGAGAAAGGCTGCCCTAGAGTGTAATGTCACTGCCTGCTGCAGGTAGCTCAGGATCTTACAGAGAGGAGTCACTCATATGCTAAGGTCCAGCAAAATTCATTCCTGCTCTCATCATTGTTCCAATTCAGGGCGTGGAATTCCACCTAAACACACCCCAGAGTATTGTTCCTTTCCAAACTATTCCCACTCTGGCTGGAACTGAGGCTGCTAAGGTCCAGGGCTGGAAGCTGTAAGAGAAATCTCCCCTTCAGCCGCATAGGTGTATCCCTGGAGTCTTCCCATTCGCAAGCCCAGCTTTAATGATGTATTGGAGGGTGAGGCACTTCCAAGGATCTCTGGCTCCGAAGGCTGCACTGCAGAGCCTGCAACAAGTGAGAGATTTGGCTTAAAGTGCCCTTCTGAGCACCTTTGGTTTTGCGGTCCTGCTTTTTGAACCATTATAAGACAAAAAACAGGATTTTGGAAGCTAGAAAACTACATTACTTCCAGTGCATTGTGAGCAGCATCTGAAAGTTAAATTACACATAGCAGAGATATGCTAAAAGAGTACTGGCTCTCTTGGACAAGGAAGCTTGTTTCTATAGCAGAACAGCAAAATACAAGAGGAAGGAATGAGCAAAACATGCATGAGATTCCAGCATTGCTTTCTCTGCTGTTTAATTACCACAGCCACACACTAGATTGAAGCCTGATCATATAGTAGTCCTGCCCCAAATGTTTAAGGGTCTCTGTACCCACAAGGTGCAGACGTACTATTTTGAACTGATGCCACAAGAAACTTGTTTCTCAGAATTGCACTGGACTTCCAGGTTAGCTGTACCACCATCTGCAGTAGGACTGCAGCAATGCAGTACTGTGTCAACATTTTTCAAAAGTCATCTTCTCTCAAGAACTTTAAACGGTTATATGAATCAATTAAGTTTACAAGAAGGTGATTTTGTTTTGTTTTTGCATTGGCTACCAATGCAAAATTATTGCATTGGCATGCATAATTCTAAACCCTAAAACTTAACATTTTAGCCATGGTCTGTTTGCAACAAAACACTGCATTCCGCACTGTGGTGACAGACAGCATGCAGCTGGCCCTAATCTCATGGCACCATTCCACAAAAATACACAAAAAGCACTTTTCACCCTATGGTTCCTAAGTCCCTGTGGCTTGAAATATACACACACCGGGTGTGTGTGTGTGTTGAGTTAAGGTTTCCATGGGGGGGTGAGGGGAGATTTCAACCTTGTACATCTTCCCCTCACCCTTCCTAGAAAATCTAAATTATGCAAAGCACTGCACCATTATACTAAGTGAGAGAAGCTATGCAAGCTAACAGAAGATGAGTCCTGCTGGACTGAAGGGCTCACCTATTCCCATGCTATAACTGGGACAGGAGCTTTGAACTGTCAGCTCAGATTTGCAAAAGAACACACAAGATTCAGTCTTGTTCCTGCTTTCCTTAATTGAATAAAGTGACACATCAAAAAAATTATAGATGAAAGGAGGAATTGGGGTCGGGGGAAGTTTGTCCTCACAAACTAATCTCCCTGATAGAATTCTGTGTCTTGGGAGCCCAAGACAATTCTGTGTCCTTGTGTCTTGGGAGCCCAATTCTTTGCCGCTTCAGCTTAACACAGGCATTCCCAAACTCTGCCCTCCAGATGCTTTGGGACTACAATTCCCATCATCCCTGACCACTGGTCCTGTTAACTAGGGATGATGGGAGTTGTAGTCCCAAAACATCTGGAGGGCTGAGTTTGGGGATGCCAGGCTTAACACCCATTCTGCTGTCAGGGCTCCCTGACAGCATGCATGTGCACCCCTGCTGCTTTGGGAAGTCTATAAAGGACAAAGAGCCCTGGACAGTTAAGTCCAGCCAAAGGTGAGCAAAAGCTCATCTCGCTTTTCAGGAAGAGGGAGGATTGCTCCAGTCTCCAGTATTCTACTGGACTCCTATCCACTATTACTTTTACCCCCCTTTTTTGGGGTTCCAGGTCCCCTCGCACATAATACACCCACTCACGTTAGTAATAACTGATAGAATCAAAAAGGGGTTCCGAGTTCCGATGCTACCACTTTGATTAATTAGAGTCAAAGTAAAAGGGGTTGGGGCAAATCCTTTGAAAACCAATTCCTAGTGCTGTGCTTGGAAACAGGAGGCTAATCTTTTCTTGTTCTCTCCCTGCCCGCCTTTGCTCGAGTCTAATCCATAGGGCAGACTTCCTCCAAGTGACCCAAAGCGGAACTTTGGTTTCCAGCTGTTGGGTTTCTGTGCATATCCATAGCATATGCAGTGAACTCACCTGCTCCAGAGGTACAGGGATTGCCAGCGGCCGGGCAGCGACATTCCTAGTCCGACTGCGCTGGCGGGACCGGGAGCGTCGACTGCGGGACGGAGAACGTCGCGTGCGGGACGGAGAACGTCGCGTGCGGGACGGAGAACGCCCCCTCCGCTTGGGACAGCTAGTCCACATCTCTTCCACTGAAGGGGGAAAAAATGGCAGACTGTTGGTTGCTCCAGAAGTGATATTTAGGCAAGAGAAGCAACTTCACCCCAAATATCCTCACAGGTGGCTTATAGTTACTATCCCTTTTGAATTGCCAAGTCACTACTTTTTCTAGAATCAGCTAGAAGTGGGATTAAAGCAGAAGATCCACAGATCACTTCTTGACAGATCTATATTATCCAGCAATATCCTTCCTTATGGCCAAGAACCTGTTATGGTGCTTACTAAGAAGCAAGTCCCATTCAGCAAAGGTCCTTTTCAACTTTCATTAAAAGCTTCCTGCTTGCTGGGGTACTAGTCAACAGGAATAAATGGAAAGGGCAGACCCAGCAAGCAGGAAATTATTTAATGCCACAGGAGCCCTGAAAAGCCTCAACCACATTTTTGTTGTTGACATTGGGGGTGGCCAATATGATGCTGTTCAGATGTTCTTGAACTCCCAACTTCCATCAGTCCAAGCCAGCATGGTCGAGGGTCAAGGATGATGGGAATCTCACTGGCATCCCTGTTCTATACAGCACAGCAGTGGTAGGGAGCCTGGTCCCCTCCCCAATTACTGTTGGACCACAACTCCCATCATCCCTGACCACTTGGAATGTTGTCTTGTGCTACTGGGAGCTGGAGTCCCAACAACATCAGGAGGGCCACAGGTTCCCTAGCCCTACTGTACAGGCGAGTGTACTTCTTTTTGAACATGCCACGAGCCAGGTGGGTACAGGACAAGGATACAGAAAACACAAGAGGGAAAGCAGGGATAATGCTGGAATGCGATGTTTTGGAACAGACAGTTTGATGCTCCACAAGGGCAAACAAACAAACATACAGCAATTCCATAGAAAGGGGCAAGTGTGGATGCAAGCTGTGTCAAAGCCAACTTGTTTTAGCTGGTGGGGTGGGGAAAACAAAAGCCTGCCACAAACCAAAAGTTAAAGCACAACATTTTAGAAATTGATAGGACATGAGTTATTGGAACAGTCTGGCTGAACAGATAGGTCTTTGCCTGGTACTGAAAAGACCACGGGAATGGTACTAGGTGAATTCTCTCTGGAAAAGCTGTTCCATAACTGGGGGCCACTATTGGAAAGGCCCTTTTCCTGGTGGTTTCATTCGTCAGGGGCAGCATTACATTAACCTGTGGCCCTCCAGATGTTGCTGGACTCCAGTTTCCAGTCGCCCCTGGCAGCATGGCCGATGGGAGCTGGAGTACCGCAGCACCTGGAGACCCCTAGGTTCCCCACTTCAGAAGCACAGCAGCAGTAAGAGACAGCTTTCAATGCAGTTGTGTTTGTGGTCTGCTCTGCCTCCTAAGTGGTGCTTCAACAAGGTAGGTTAGGCTGAGAGAGAAAAAGAGAGAATTTGGCTCAAGACCACCCAGTGAGCCTCACTGGGATGTTGGAATTTTAAAGAAAGTTTTTTCTACTTCGAGACCAGTGCTTCAGCCTCCCCCTTGCCCCAGCACACCAGCTCTCCACCTGCCACCTTCCAGTTCCTTCCTAATACAGTGGACGCTCGGGTTGCGAACATAATCCGTGCGGGAGGTACATTTGCAACTCGCAGTGTTTGCAACCCGCAGTGCTGCGTCTGTGCACACGCAGGTTGCAAATTGACGCTTTTGCGCATGCGCAAAGCATGATTTAGCGCTTCTGTACATGCGCAACCGCCGAAACCCGGAAGTAACCTGTACTTCTGGTTTTGGCGTGTCTGTAACCCGAAAAACGCAACCTGAAGCATCTGTAACCCAAGGTATGACTGTAAGTCACTCACTTTTCTTCTGGTCAGCCCTGCGTTCCTTTACTTCTGTTGCAGTTCTGTGCTGTGAGCAGGGCAGCAGCTTTGGGAATCCTGAGTGCGTGAATTCCTTGTTCTCTGCATTGACCTCGGAGTCCAGAAGCAGGAGCTCTGGTTTCGGCAGTAGCCTCTCTGCAAGCAGAGATCACACACAAGCTGAGCAGAAAACCTCCAAGGTCTGTGGAGTGCGAGTGTAAAAGGAAGCTGCAAGCCAAGAGGCTCCTGGGTCAAATATGCACTAAGGGGAGAATGAGGCTCAACAGTGTGGTGTAGTGGTGAAGAGCAGTGGACTCGTAATCTGGTAAACCGATTCCCTGCTCCTCCATGTGCAGCTGCTAGGTGACCTTGGGGTAGTCACACTTCTCTGAAGTCTCTCAGCCTCACTCACCTCACAGAGTGTTTGTTGTGGGGGAGGAAGGGAACGGAGATTGTGAGCCGCTTTGAGACTCCTCAGGGTAGTGATAAAGCGGGATATCAAATCCAAACTCTTCTTCTATAACTGATCCGAAGGCAACGTGGAGTTTAGGAAAGGCTACTAGAGGGTAACCCATACATAATCCACCCAGACTTGCTCTTCTTTCCTCACAGCCCATTTCCTGGTCACTTCTAGAGAGGCAACCTTGCTGTTGCTGGACCTTGAGACCCTGACTCAGCACTTTTGCTAGGCAAGGGGGAAGAGGACATGGGGGGATGCTCTGTGATGGTTGCTAGGCAACTGCAGCACTCTGTTCTCCAGCCACCCCCACACCTGCTATTTGCAATGAGTTGTGTACATGCATAGGTTCCCTTTCAAAATGGAAAAATGTTCATCGCGTGAGCACCCAGACTCTTTGAGATGGGGAGGAATCAGTCACTGGGAACGTCAGTGCACACTCAGGAGGAACAGAGTCAGGCCAGGTTGGCCTGGGGTCCCAGTAACAGCTTCTGCCCTTTTCTTAGCTCCCATCTGCTAAGGCACCGCTGTCCAAACTTTTTTCAAAGAGGGCCAGATTTGATGAAGTGAAGGGCCGTGTGGGCTGACCAAAGGGCCAACCAAGGTTGTTGAGCTTTTTTGGGGGGTTGAAATTGTTCAGCTTTTTTTAGGGTTGAAGTTGTTGAGGGTTTTTTGGGATTTACCCCTGGAAATATTTTATTTCCACAGGGGCCGGATTAAACCGACTGGCGGGCCAGATTAGGCCCCTGAAACAGACTTTGGACATGCCTGTGTTAAGGAAAGCCTCACATACCCTCTCCAGGTCTTGTGCGAGGGAATTCAGTGCTGATACGAGGGCCTATGGGATGGATTTTAATGACTAGGAGAGGATATATTCATTGCCATTTATCCTTCCACATGTGTGGGTTGAACAGAGTTTCAAAATCCCACTCTTTGCAGCAAAATTGAAAGCATAGGCTGTAATGCCTTGTTTTGAGCAACTCCAGCTATGAAGGAAGCTGGCACCCCCCTTCTTAAACCACTTAGCAAAGAATCAGGTAAGAACTTGTAAAGCAAGTTTTAAAATAAGATGTACTTACTTTATGATCATGCATTGGTTCACAGCAAAGGCAGCAATAAAAACTATGCAGGCAAAATTATTATATTTACTGTATACCCAGCTTCAGGAATACACCTAATGCTGGAGCCACCAGAGGCATGTCCACATCTAATGTGGATCAAAATAAGAGGAACAGGAAGTACTATTTACAGAAAGGTAGCCGTGTTGGTCTGCCATAGTCAAAACAAAAAAAAAATTTTTTTCTTTCCAGTAGCACCTTAAAGACCAACTAAGTTAGTTCTTGGTATGAGCTTTCGTGTGCATGCACACTTCGTCAGATACCTTAGTACTATATGCAGGAAGTACTATATGCTATATGCTGTACTATATACTATATGCTGTACTATATACAGGAAGTACTATATGCTTCTTCCTTTCCAGGAGAGGAGGGGAAATGACATCACACAGAGCCCTCTCTACCAATTGTATTTCTCTGGTCTGAGTGTCTGCCCATCAGCAATACAGCTCTGTGGACATAGCCCCCTTTCATGCTGACTAGCAAGAATATGCATTTGTTTGGCATGGTCGCTAATTTCCCAGAGAGCCCTTTCCCAAAACCACCCTACCTGTTTCTTGCAGAAGCCTCTGGATCTCTGTCCGGGTCTGCTGTAGACTTTGCAGTACTTCCTGGTTCTGTTTGGCTGGGTCTTTGTAGATCCAGATAAAATAAGTCATCACAGCGAAGCCCAGACCAGCAAAACCTCGACGTGATAGGCCCACCCAGAAGGAGATTCTCTCCTAAAGTGAAGAGAGACAAGTCAATGCAACCAAAGACACACAGATCATCATATAGTGTAAGAAGGAACACAGTCCTTGAGTTCTGCCTAAAACATCAGCCTTCCCAAAGTACCTTTCCAGTTCTGGGGCATCAGTCAGCTTCATCAGAACCGGCCCTAACCTTAGGGGAGTGAGGCAGCTGCCTCCCTTGCCTCAAGCAACAGGTGTTGGGGGCAGGCAGTGTGGCAGGAGGGTGTTGTGGAGCAATGCTGTGACAGCCACGTGGCCTGTTCTGCACGTGGCCTGATGCCCTCAGGTACGGTGTTTGGTAGACACGGTCCTGCAGTGTTGCAGTAAGAGTCTACAGCCAGTCCAGTCAACTCTGGTAAAATGGAGGGTGGCGGAAATGCCAGCTTGTCCTTTGCCCCACGAGCCAAAATGTCATGGGTCAGGCCTGGTCCTCATCCTGGGGAGTCAATGTAAAAGAGGACAGGGTTGCTGTGCTTTTTAGTAGTTATAAGGGGTAGAAACCTGACCTACATTATTTCAAGCATCAGCTGGAAAATTAAAATTTAAGTAAATAATAATTAACTTGTAAAGTTCACTGGTTGCTAATAGCATGAGTTACTTTTAGCAATAATTAGGCACATTAGCTAGATTCAGGGGTGGCTTAACTTGTGGCCCTCAGGTAATGTTGGGACCCCAACTCCCATCAGCCCCAGCTGGCACAGTCAATAGTGAGGAATTATGGGCGTTTTAGTTCAAGAGCATCTGGAGGGTGACAGGTTCCCCAGCCCCAAGCAAAATGGAACCTACATTTTTGAGTTCCCAAAAGCATATTGCCTGCCAATCTAGCCTTGATCCTACTTAGCAAGGTAGTACTTAACAAAAAATATGGTTATTTAAGGCTGCTTAATCTGCATAATTTACACAGGTTGCAAAATCCAGTTTTTCTTGGTGGAAAATGTGGGTCACCTTGGTGCTGAATTTAGATTTTGTTTTTGTTTTTTAAAAAAAAAGAATAACAAAAAGCAGCACACACCCAGAACATACACCGCCCTTGGCCCTGTCCTCTGCTTCATTTGCTCATCTCACCATCATCACAGGCTGCCTTCCACTGATCCAGCCAGATATACAGCTTTAAGATTTCCCTCTCCTTATTTAAACTGCAACATGCAGCCACACCTCTATAGCCCCATTTAATGCAGATTTGGTTGGCAGTGGCAGCAAAACAACTACAGGGACCTAGGAATCTACAACAGCCCAGCCCCTGGAATGCAAGCACAGGGCAGGGCAGGGGTAGGGATGGCCGACTGTGGTCACGTCTAGCTTCCACCTTCAGGAAAACCGGATAAGGTGGGATGGAGAATGGATTTAAGGATATGCTAAACAAAACACTTATCATCACCAGAGAAGTTCTTAAAAAAACACACCCCAAAACTATAAGAGGGTTACTTAAAAGACAGGCCAGTAGTGTTGCCGGATTGTTGAGAAAAAGAAAGATATGAACTGGGCCGCTGTTAATTGGACGGCAGCTTTATTATACAG
This sequence comes from Podarcis filfolensis, assembly GCF_964270895.1. Lineage (NCBI taxonomy): Eukaryota > Metazoa > Chordata > Lepidosauria > Squamata > Lacertidae > Podarcis > Podarcis filfolensis. The sequence goes on along the minus strand of NC_139621.1, from coordinate 4,589,493 downwards.
GTTTTACCACAGAGTTGGTGATTCATGTATCTCGGGCATCTTTCAGGAATGCAAACAACAATTAGTGTGTGGGGAACCTCAGGCCCTTCCTCCTCACCTTGCTTCCTCCTCACATGATCAGTGAGCATATTAACCTCAGGACTATTATTGCTCATAGAGATAACAGCACAATTTTCAGCCTGAAAGTATATTTGGCTGGGGGCAAAGTCTTGTTGTTGGACTGTAGCCCTGCAGCAGAGGGACCAACTCCCTCTTCCTCCTCCTCCATCCCTCTTGCTTATTTTTGTTTTGTTCTAACTCTAGTGGTTTAAAATCCATTAGCAGCAACCTGAAAGAACAGGGTGAGAGGCAGGAGGGGTGCAATTCAGTGGGACTGCCAGCATTTGGTAGATAATATATTAGCACCTGGACCGGGTCAAGGGGACACAGCCAGGCCAGATTCGGAGGTGGGGCTAACAAGAAACATGCCTTTGTCCACCCACCCTACATAAGAACCCAGAAGTAACGGAGCGCAGAAGTGGCAAAACGCGACATGCGCAGACGTGCCGTCACGTCTTACGTTCTATTCAGGATGCGAACGGGGCTCCGGAACGGATCCCGTTCACATCCCGAGGTACCACTGTATATTGCTTTAATTCTAGCTCTTATGGTTACAGAAATGTAACTTGAGAAACAGACTTGGGGAAATAGGATCCAGTCCAAGGGCCAAATCCTTATCTCCCCCATGGGTCAAGTGTCCAAAATGTAACTTGTCATCAGTGTGCAATCAATATTTGTATCCTTGTTTTTCAGAAGAGCTCAGAAGGGGTGTTTTAACCTCACAACAGCCGTGTGACATAGATTAGCCAAGAGAGTGTCACCTGCCCAGGACCAAAAATAAAATAAAATAAAATAAAAAATAAAAAATAAAAAATAAAAAATAAAAAATAAAAAATAAAAAATAAAAAATAAAAAATAAAAAATAAAAAATAAAAAATAAAAAATAAAAAAGTAAAATAAAAGTAAAATAAAAGTAAAGTAAAGTAAAATAAAATAAAATAAAATAAAATAAAAGTATGGTGTGCCTGGGGCCTGGCTTTTCAGTCCCCATAAGACAAGAATGGACAAACGTCAGTTGTCCCAGATATTGCTGGATTAAAACTCCCATCGCTCCTGGCCATTGGGGCCCCACTGGCTGGGGATGAGGGAGGCTGGGCATCTAAAAGCATCTAGGTAGCATCATGTTTCCCATTCCTTTTGTAACCATTGCGGATGGATAGTACTATCCAGATGCCCTGGAAAAAGTTTCTGCTCAGCACCTGGTGTTCACAAACCTGCCAGTTTTCAGGAACATTGGTAGTGCCAGTGTAATAATTGTTGGCCTGAAACGCTGCATGCGCTAAAGCTCTCTGTCGGGTCAGTACTCCAGTCTTCCAGGTCATTGGTGCAGTGGGGAGCGCGATGGGAGATCAGAGTTCAAATCCTCACTCAGCCAAGCAGCTTAATTGGTGACTTTGGGGGCTATTCACTGCCTCTTTGCCTAGCCTACCTCACAGGGTTGTTACGGGGAATGAACGAGGAGAGGGGAGAACCATGTACACCACCTTGAGATCCTTGGAGAAAGAAGGTGGGACATAAATGCATTAAATAAATATAAAATAAATACCATGGTTGTTTATCTCCCGCTCTGTTTGGCAAATGTGTCACGTGCAGCAGGGGTCAGGGAGGGAGGGATAGTTTTTATTTAAAAATGAAAATGAAATGAAAAGCCAGTTTCTAGATCTTACGGCATTGAAATAGATGCTTGAAAGTGCCTGCAAAACACTACCTGGCAAAGCTTGACAAGCCAGGAAGGTGGCAGAGAGAGATTTCCCCTCCCCGTCCACCTCCAGTGCGGACGTCTTCCCGTGACAAGTGTGAGGGTGACACCACAGTGCCGTGGGGAAAGAGGGGGGGCCGAGGCTCCCATCAAGCCACCTACGCTTGAAGGGCGAGACGGGGGCTCACAAGAAATCAGCATCAAATTGTCACTCCAGGGGCAGCTTGTTTGGGGAGATGCACCTTGCCCTGCTCCTTCCCCTGCTCCACACTTCAACTCGGATTCCATTAGTGCAGGAAGAGGCCGTACCGTCAAGTCCTGGCCCGCGTCCCCTTCATCCATCAGAAGGCTGCAGATGACACGCTCTAGGTAAATGTTTGCTCCCACCAATGTCAGCAGAGGAAACCTGGAGACAGAGAGGGGGGGCATTAAGAGAAGGAAGTGCTTTAGGACAGCAGCGAGAATATTGATAGCCAGCTACTGGAAAGGAAATAATATACCAACAAAAAGAGAATGGCTAAATAAACTATGTGAGTACCTGGAGTTAGCTAAATTGACGGACTTAATAAGGCGAAAACCTAAAAACATGGTACAGAAACAGTGGGGTTGTTTAAATGAATACTTACATAAACAGGGCTCAACTACGAAAATTTGGTTGTGTTTAGACTAACCTTGTGCGGATCTTAAAGAATGTAAAGAGTTTAATGAATTACGGAAGATCTTAAGGGATCTTAAGGGATGGAAGTGAAGAACAGAGGTAAAGGTGAACTAAATAACAAAAGACGTGTGGTTTAGGCGGTGGAAGTCTTTTAAAAATATTTTAATTAAGATTTGCATTTTACAATGTGTGTAAGTATAAATTTGGTATTGTTGTTTATGGAAAGTAGCTTTCTTTTTTCTTTTCTTTTTCTTTCTTTTTCCTTTTCGTTTCTTCTTTCTTCTTATCTTTTTTTGCGGTTTTCGTATGCCAAGTATGTAAATAATTGTGTTTTTGCAGATGTGTTTGGAAATTTGATTGTATTGTTCAATAAAGTTATTTTATTTTTTAAAAAGGAGGTGGCCATTTTAAGGGCTTGCCCACGCTTCTGCTCATCCCGTGCCTAACAAGCACAGGGCCAAGTGGGTTTTCTTTTCCAAGAGAAAAGCCACTCTTTAGCTCTAAGTCAAATGGCAATCCCAAGAAAACGTGATTTGCCCTTTCCTCTAATTACGCGGTTTCCCCCAATGAAACCCTAAGCTTCACCAGGTCCCTGGCTTGTGCCCAAGCAGGGACTGCTATCTCGTACCCAGGGCCCAATCTTTGCCTTAGCTTTCTTTTTAAAGACAGCTTGCTTCTAGCACTCATTGTGGGGAAATAAGTTTGGAAATCGGACACCAGGCTTATGGGACCAGGGGTGCCAACTTGAATAAAATATGGGGGGCTGGAGCAGGTAAGCCCCACCCCACATAACTGATCACAAGACATGGGACATGCACACCATTTGAATAGCAATGCCCATCAACTTGCGGGGGCAGCCCAATAAAATAATTTATTGGGGAGGACGAAGGGACCTCAGCCCCTAAGAGTTGGCTCCTATGCTAGGGACAATGGACAGTTTAGGTGTGCAAAGTACACTGGTACATGCTGTCTTTCCCCCTCACCCGCTGCCACCCACACAAAAGTCTAAAAACCTAAATCTTAGAAACAGAATCTTGCAGTGTTTATCTATCCATATTGGTCTTGCAAGAATGTATTTGGAATCATGGGCTTTTACTAAGAGCTAGAGCTACTTAACTGCTGAACCACTGTGGGCCAGGCAAGAAATTTCAGGAAAACAGAAATCTGCGTTCTGCACAGGCAGGCCAGAGTTCCTGAACCTGTGGCTTTCCAGATGATGCCGGACTCCAGCTTCCAGCTTCCATCATCCATGACCATCACCCATGCAAGTTGGGGATGATGTGATCTGTAGTCTAGCAACATATGCAGGGCCACAGACTCCCCATCCCTCCTCAATTGGATCTTGAATCTATGCTGGCACCAAAAAATGCATTATAAACCAAAGGAGGACATCTCACCATAGTGGGCAACACCGACTTGTGTGCCTTCTTAGTCTGCTACTCAATTGCTAACTGTTTATTGGTGACTTCAAGGCCCCACCCTGCTCTCCATTCTTAAGGTTCTTGATCTTTAAAGTGGACCTTCAAGTAGAATAAGGGGTCGCCAACCCAGCACCCGTGGGTTCATCCTGCTCCTTCCTCCACTGCAATTAGTCTTGAAAAAAGCCAATTCTTGTTGGTCACAGCTGGAAAGAGGTTTGCCCTCCCCGCCCTGGCTGTGGCCCCACCCACCAAACACACCCACCTGGCCTGCAGCAAGTAGGCATGCCAGAAGCCTTGCACTGGCAGCAATCAAAAGCTTTTTTCAAAGTTAATTGGGAGGGGCATTAGAGGAGAGGAGTGATATTTCTGGGGGAGGATCAACTCTCCTCCCCTTGCTAAAAATATTGGGCTTGAAAAAGTGAAAACACCTTTCTTACACCTAATTGCTGGGAGAACGGAAGAATCAGGACCTTTTTTTCAGCCAGAAATCACCCGAACTCAGTTCCAACACCTCTCAGGTGGGCACCATTGCCATTCTAAGACAACATGCTGAGTTCCAGCACCTCTTTTTCTAGAAAAATAGCACTAAGAAGAATATGTGTGTTTTAGGGGGGTATGTTGCCAATGGCAGCTTCTTGGATTTCCAGATGTGCCCATAGTCCTAATAAGGTGGCCAATGCCTGGAATAAGAGGACTGTTTAAAAAATGAGGTACGCGGCAGCCATGTCAGAAATCCTCCCATCCCATCTCTCAAGCCAGCCTACGTGTTTTGATCAGGCTGGAGTGTCTCTCCTCCAGGGGGATCTTTTGCATCTTCCATCCACACTCATTTCCTTACCGTGCTCCTGCAGTCCGTTGGCTAGAGGTCAGCACCAGGCTGGCAGCCCCACTTAGGAGATGGAAGAAGATCGAGTAGAGAGCGCTGGACTCCCCAACGACAAAGCGGTGCAGAAATGTAACCCGGTTGAAGATCTCAGCAAAGGCTACTCGCTGCTCAAAGGCCGAATCCTGCAATTCTTGGAAGGCCTGGCGCACCCCTGCAGAGGAGAGAGGCAAGCCAGCAAGGTGCCATCCACATTCCTCTCCCAGCTAAAACCAGAAACTAGGTGGAAAGAGAACATAAGCATCCCATTTCCATTTGTTCCATTTATTATCTTCCCCCTGTAAGCCATATGTTTTGTCCCACACAGATGATACAGAGCATGGGGCATGCAGATATGTACAGTGGTACCTCGGGTTACATATGCTTCAGGTTACATATGCTTCAGGTTACAGACTCCGCTAACCCAGAAATAGTACCTCGGGTTAAGAACTTTGCTTCAGGAAGAGCACAGAAATCGTCCTCTGGCGGCGCGGCAGCAATGGGAGGCCTCATTAGCTAAAGTGGTGCTTCAGGTTAAGAACAGTTTCAGGTTAAGTATGGACCTCTGGAATGAATTAAGTACTTAACCCGAGGTACCACTGTATTTATTTTAAAGTATCACTTCTTTCTCCTGCTTGCTGCAGCTCTGAAAAGAAACCCTCTCCCATTTTACAGTACTACCAGAGGCAGAGGCAGTGTGTTGTCAGGTGATCTTTGGTAATCTTTCGTAATGTAACGCCCTGTGTGAGGCCAAAATTTGGCGGCCTCCAAATGGATTTTCTCAGTTATGGCTGGAGTACAAAGGCACAAAGGTAAGACTTGCATCCTTTGCTTTGCCCACTTTTGATTCTGGCCTCATCTACCACTGGTATGTGACCCCACAAAGGTTAGCATGAGGGGAGAAAGGTTCCCAGCCCCTGAGATAATTCCCCCGGTATCTGCATATTTGAAAGGGGGGTTTGGTTTTTAATACTAGTGCAGCACTGGGGAATGGGTTCTGTTTTAGGAAAAGGGGGTACTAGGGCAAGGATGTCTGTGTAATATAACAACAACAACAACAACAACAATTAATTATTTCTACCTCACCCATCTGGCTGGGTTTCCCCAGCCACTCTGGGCGGCTCCCAACCGAATATTAAAAACACAATACTGTACAGCATTAAACATTAAAAACTTCGCTAAACAGGGCTGCCTTCAGATGTCTTTTAAAAGTAATATAGTTGCTTATTTCCTTGACATCTGATGGGAAGGCATTCCACAGGGCAGGTGCCACTACCGAGAAGGCCCTCCGACTGGTTCCCTGTAACCTCACCTCTTACAGTGAGGGAACTGCCAGAAGGCCCTTGGTGCTGGACCTCAGTGTCCAGGCTGAAAGGTGGGGGTGGAGATGCAGAGGCCGTTTAGGGCTTTAAATGTCAGCACCAACACTTTGAATTGTGCTCAGAAACATACGAATGTAGGACTCTCAAGACCTGTGTTATATGGTCTTGGTGACCACTCCCAGTCACCAGTCTAGCTGCCACATTCTGGATTAATTGCAGTTTCCGAGTACCTTCAAAGGTAGCCCCATGTAGAGCGCGTTGCAGTAGTCTAAGCGGGAGATAACTAGAGCATGCACCACTCTGGCAAGACAGTCTGTGGGCAGGAAGGGCCTCAGCCTGTGTACCAGATGAAGCTGGTAGACAGCTGCCCTGGACACAGAATTGACTTGCGCTTCCATGGACAGCTGTGAATCCAAAATGACTCCCAGGCTGCGCACCTGATCCTTCAGGGGCACAGTTACCCCATTCAGGACCAGGGAGTCCGTCACACCAACCTGCCCCCTGTCTCCCAAGAACAGGACTTCTGTCTTGTCAGGATTCAACCTCAATCTGTTAGCCCCCATTCATCCTCCAACTGCCTCCAGACACTCACACAGGACCTTCACTGCCCTCACTGGTTCTGATTTAAAAGAGAGGTAGAGCTGGGTATCATCCGCATATTGATGAACACCCAGGCCAAACCCCCTGATGATCTCTCCCAGAGGCTTCATGTAGATGATAAAAAGCATGGGGGAGAGGATGGAACCCTGAAGCACCCCATAAGTGAGAGCCTAGGGGCCTGAACACTCATCCCCCAACACCACTTTCTGGACATGGCCCAGGAGAAGGATGAGAACTCAAGTAATCTAGCATAGGACTCTGGAAGCCCCTCCCCATGCTGCTGGGCTCCAGCTCCCATCGCCCTCATCCAGCATGACCAACAGTCAGGGATGATCTGAGCTGTAGTTCAACAGTATCTTCAGGACCATAGCACATTGTTGTACAACTTTTCATTTTATAATGCAGCTTTGTTTGTTTCAGAGATCATAATCCCTATCCAACCACCCAACTCCCAGCCTACCTTGGGAGGAGTCACGCAGCATCTGATGTAGCAGCTCCCCATCTTGCAGGATCTGCTCCTGAGAGCGCAAGGTGGCATCCTGTGCCTGGGCGATCTCTCCAGCAAGCTGATGGGTGGATTCCAGCTGGCGGGCCACAGTCTCTGAAGAGGACGTCAGCCTGGAACAGGCAGAGAAGGCAGGAACCAATTCATTATGACCAGGAACATCTTAACCACACAGCATACCCGCTGTGCCAGAAAGGTGCTGAAGCCCAGATATTCTGCTCTGCGGGCAGCCTCCTTGGGTGAAGTCATTTCATCCCTTGAAGGAATCTGGCTGCAACTCTATGCACTCTGACTTGGGAATAAGTCCCACTGAACTCAGTACGACTTAATGTCTAGTTAAGCATGCATAGGATCAGAGCATTAATTTCAGAAAGGAGATTAATTTCAGAAAGGAGATCTGATCCTATGCATGCTTAACTAGACATTAAGTCGTACTGAGTTCAGTGGGACTTATTCCCAAGTCAGAGTGCAAGGCCACCTGGAAGTTACAACTTCTAACCTGCCAGCCCTTCAAGGGCTAGATACTTTATTTTTAGATTACAATGGAGGGCTAGGGTTCACAGACTCCAGTTTTCACTCCCAGATTCCACACAATAGGTTCCCTACAGTGCCTGCACCCTACTGTGTTGGCCAACCATACAGGTTCCAAGTCCATCACACCTCCCCACCTCCCACATTATAAAAACCCAAAAATATACTTGAGTCCTTTGGGGCAAGCCCAGAGGGCTTCGATGCCACAACTACAGTATTTTGGGCAACAAGGGAGCAGGAACTGTCAGATGCAGGCAGCATCCATTATACCAGTGGTGGGGAACCTGTGACCCCCCAGAAGTTGCTGGACTGCAACTCCCATCCTTCACTGACCATGGGTTCTGCTGGCTGGGGATGGTGGGAGTTGGCATCCAAGGGTGTATGGAGGGCCACAGGTTCCCCAGCCCTGCCTTGTGCTTCCTTAGTGTGGTGAGCTGCAATTACTCCCTAGGGGAAAAGTCAAAATACAGCATGCGGCTTTGCTCTTCCGCTCCCTGCTCCAAGTCGCTTGTTCTAGATTTCCACCAAGTGTCAACCAGACAAATGTTGATGTTAAGCGGATCTGATGGTCCACGCTTCCCAAATTAGACTATCCTGTCACACTGAAGCTAGTCTGCTCTGGGAAATGCTGGAATTAAGAGTGTCACTCTGGGGTAGCTCTCCCCATGTAGAACAAGTGCCCTACTTTTTGGTGCTGCCAGTTCCAGCGGCTCAAATGGAAACCCAACGCTTAGCTTGCCTGCTGTCCAGCCCAGCTGCTAGTCAAGGAGCTGTCTTTGTGGAGGGAGTAGACAGGAAAGAGCACTTCATTCATACTGAGAATTGGCAACTTCTTTACCCTAACAAAGGGTTGGGAAGAGAACAAAATTAGACATACCAAAGACCTCCACCCAACCTCCTTCCCCTCCTATCCTGGTTGTCAGTCCAGGGATAGTGATAGGGTCAGGCAGCTGCCAATGCTCCAGTTAGGGCCCCCAACCCTGAAGCTTCTCCTGGCTCTCCTCCTCTCTGCTGCTGAGCAATGAAAGAAGCAAGCAGAAAGAGCAGGAAACTCTCTACACATTGTCCTCTTGCATGAGTGCTGGTGCGGATTGGATGAATATAAATGGGCATCTTTACCTGTTGAGACTGCAGTGTGGTTTTAAAAAGGAAGGGGGTAGGGGGAGATTTTTTTTTTTGCTGTGGGCAACTGGAAGTGTTACCCCCCTCCGTAAAAACCACTTGACCCACTCTCTTTTCATCAGTTTCCTCCCACGGTAACAACTCACTCTTCCTTTCTATCTTCTTTCTTGATGTCTGGGGATGCTTCCAAAGGAGCTGTTATTGAGCTTTCATCCTGATTTGTTTGCAGGAGGTTAAATGACAAGACATCAAAGCAAGTCTTATCCCATGCTTTGCTGTGCACTTTCCCACCCCTTTCTATCTCACAAAAAGCCCAATCTTTTGGGGAGGTGAGTTTGCAGTGCAATACCTCCCAATCAACTATAGTTGTGCAATCTGAGTTTGCCGGTATGTGATTGAATCCATCCTAAAGATAGTCACACTCAGGAAGTGCACTGCATCACTCTGAACGATATTGATTCAGAGAGAGAGAGAGAGAGAGAAAGTAACCCTGTGTAGGTCTGCTTAGCGCACTGAGGTCAGAGGTACAGTATAAGCATGCATAGGATTCGCATCTTTCTAAGGGCGGAGGATGGTGAGAAAACCAGTTAGTTGGCTCTGCCAGTTGTGATCTCTGGTTCCAACTCAACGTATTATTAGTTGCTTTTCTCGTGCTTCACTAGGCCCAAAGGGCATCAAGAACCACTGGAAGATCAAAACAGCACCAGGAAACACAGGACTGCATGCAAATTATGTTATGTGGACCTCCCCATACACGTGCCTAGAAGAAGTCTAGGGAAACCCCACTAACATGCTTCGTGGTTCCGAAGGGCTCTCACCAGGCCTTAACTCTCTCTGCCCTCCCATGCTGTTTCATAGGAACTTGCCTTATACAGTGGTACCTCGGGTTACAAACACTTCAGGTTACGGACTCTGCTAACCCGGAAGTAGTACCTCAGGTTAAGAACTTTACCTCAGGATAAGAAAAGAAATCGCGTGGCGGTGGCGTGGCAGCAGTGGGAGGCCCCATTAGCTAAAGTAGTACCTCAGGTTAAGAGGTTAAGAACGGTTTCAGGTTAAGAACAGACCTCTGGAACAAATTAAGTTCGTAACCAGAGGTACCACTGTACAGAGTCAGACCATTGGGCCATCTAACTTAGTATTGCCTACAGTGACTAGTAGTGCCTCTTCAGGATTTCAGGTACAGTCAAACTTTGGATCCCAAACGCCTCCATTTTGGAATGTTTTGACTCCCGAATGCCAAAAACCCAGAAGTAAATGCTCCGGGTTTCAAACATTTTTCAGAAGCTGGAACATCCAATGTGGCTTCTGCTGGAGTGCAGGAAGCTCCTGCAACCAATTGGAAGCCGCGCCTTGGTGGTTGAACATTTTGGAAGCCGAATGGGCTTCTGGAATGGATTAGGTTCAACAACCGAGGTTTGACTGTATAGTGGTATCTCGGGTTACAGATGCTTCAGGTTACAGACGCTTCAGATTACAGACTCCGCCAACCCAGAAATAGTACCTTGGGTTAAGAACTTTGCTCCAGGATGAGAACAGAAATTGTGCGGTGGCGGCAGTGGGAGGCCCCATTAGCTAAAGTGGTACCTCAGGTTGAGAACAGTTTCAGGTTAAGAACAGACCTCCAGAACGAATTAAGTTCTTAACCCGAGGTACCCCTGTATGGGATATTCCCAGCCTTCCCTGGAGATTGAAACTGGGAACTTCTGCATGCAAAGCATGAGCTAGAATTACCCTTCCAGGCTAGTTGCTCTCTAGAGGAAGAAAGAGCCCCATTTTCCTTACCTGTGCATGGTATCTTGGGCTCGTTGTTGCCAGGCCTCATTGTGCAGGAAATAACAGATGCTTTGAGCATGGGTGAAGAACTCTGTGTACACCCCAAAGGCCACTGGGTCCATGTCCTGTGTGCAACCACGGATGGAGCTGCTAGGCTCACAGGGGGGGAACGTCCTCCCAGACCTGCCCAGGAGAAGACACAGAATAAGCTGAAGCTACTGGTCAGATAAAACAATGAGAACCAGTACAGCCAGCCTTGAATTATGCTGACTTGATATCCCAGACAAACAAAGGCAAGATCCACACCATACATTGAAAGCACATGGCTTCCTACAAAGAATCCCACAAGGAACAATAGTTTCGTAAGGGTGCTGGGAACTGTAGCTCTGTGGGGTGTGTGTGTGGAACTACACCTCTCCAGATTCTTTCAGGGTAGTCAGGACTGTCAAAGTCCTGACACTTTAAATGTATATTGTGGGTGTGAGCAAAAGGAAAGGGAAAAGCTCCTCCTCCATGAAGCTTTAGGTCATGGGTCAGCAACCTAAGGCCCTAGGGCCGAAAGTGGCCCGCGGAGGTTGTTTGACTGGCCCCTGAGCCACCCCCGAACTGAGCTGCCTGCTCACCAGCTGCACTAAATCAGCGCAGCGCAGCACGGGGACTCGCTTCCACGGTGCTGTAAATCATGTCTGCGCATGCGCAGACACCGAAAATCACGGGTGCGGGTGCAATCTGGCCCACAGAGGGATCTCCGTGGGACCAATCCAGCCCAGGCAAGATAAACTTTGCCAACCCCTGCTTTAGGTTCAAGCAATGTCTCTCTTCCACTGTCACCTCCGATGAGCTACTGAAAATGATAAGAACTACAAATGTTATAAAAAAACCCCTAATAAAAGCCATTAATACAAATTACTAAAAATAAAATACTGCTGTAAATGCTGAAATCCTTCCCCACCCAACACTTCTTCCAATTCTGAGCTCCACCCTGCTCTCACTCAGGGCCCAAACAAACTCACCCCTCAAATCTCACACCACAGAGGGTTTGCGGAGCCTGCAGACATCACCCTAGACTGTCCTACTAGGGTTGATGGACAGACACCAATGTTGATGGGGCTTCCTCAGGCTGCCCACAGCTGTGCCCCATTCAGTACACAAATCAGCTGTGTATTGTGCAGTTCCAGGCTACAACAGGTTGGGCTGGGTGAGTTTGTTGAAGTAGGTTAAGCTGAGAGGCTTTGGCTAGCCAAATTTCACCTAGCGGCAGGGTGAGGATCTGCTTCCTGATACCTCAAGTTCTAGGACCCCTAACTGGGGTTTCCAGCTGTTTTTGGATGACGATTCCAATCATCCCTGACCACTGGTCCTGCTAGCTAGGGATGAAGGGAGTTGTTGTCCAAAAACAGCTGGGAAACCCTGTCCTAGGACAACACTCTAGTGATCACTCTATTACAATGGCTGTCACCAGCCCATCCCCCAAGACCCAGGTATCTGGACTCACCTCTGGAGGTGGCAATGGGCAAATTTGATTGCAATGCGGCTTTGCTGCTCCTCATCCAGCTCCCTGCACCCGGCGTCTAGTTGCCCCAAGGCTCCCATCCAACAAGTACCATAGCGGGGGTGTCGAGCCAGTTCACGGGCCTGTTGCAGACGGGTCCTTCCTTGAGACAGAAGCTCAGGATCGGGAGATACCAGCGCCCCAAAACTGGGACAGAAAAAAGCTATACAAAGAGCAACTGAAAAGCCCAGCATGACTATCCTTATGGAATGTAACTGGTGGGATGGGAGAAGATTGCCTGCTGTAAGCCCAGCGGATAAAAGTTCAGGTGATAGGTTAACTTCCCAGGGTGGAAGTATGGAAGCATTTAAATGTCCTGTAGATTTATCCTTGTGGGGTGGAGAAAACAGTAAATCATGTGGTGTTGGATTGGCTGCGATACAGAGATGAAAGGGAACCTCTCCCTTGTAAACTTACATTTAAAGCAGTATCATACCACTTTAAACAGTCATGGCTTCCCCCAAGGAATCATGGGTGCTGAGACGGGTTTGTTTGTTTGTTGTATAATATTCCATTGTTGTCAAGATCAAGTACAGCATTTATTTATTTTACAATAGCAAGAAAAATTAAGTTGTAACTCACTTTAAAACTGGTGAGAACAAAAACAAAAAACTGGTGAGAACAAACATAAAAAGGTAAAGGTAAAGGACCCCTGACAGTTAAGTCCAGTTGCGAACAACTCTGGGGTTACAGTGCTCATCTTGTTTTACTAGCCAAGAGAGTCAATGTTGGTCCGCAGACAGTTTTTCCGGGTCATGTGGCCAGCGTGACTAAGCCACTTCTGGCAAACCACAGCAGTGCACAGAAACGCTGTTTAGCTTCCCACCAAAGCAGTACCTATTTATCTACTTGCACTTTTTGGTATACTTTCGAACTGCTAGGTTGGCAGGAGCTGGGACCGAACAAAGGGAGCTCACCCCATTGCGGGGATTCGAACCGCCAACCTTCCAATCGATCGGCAAGCCCAAGGCTCAGTGGTTTACACCACAGCGCCACCCGTGTCCTGAGAGAACAAACATACCCCCCCAAACCCAAAATCCAAGTGACTCAGATCCAGGTGAAATAGACCAATAGCAAACCAAAATAAATGAGACCACATAGAGGAGGGGAATTGAGATGTGAAAGCAAATTATCTCCGCAATATACTAGAAACAAATAGAATAATGAGGGGGTTTTTTATATTCTTGTTGGCATATGTAATATAGGTATTCAAAGTTGAAATACATTTGTCAGTTTTTGAAACACCATGAAGAACTCTTAATTTGTGTGTCATTTCCTGCCATAAAAGCTAAGAACAACACCTTGTGAAACCAGTATTATAAGGTTTCACCTTCCAACTTTCAATCTTTTCTCATTCTCTGCTGGACTGCTATTAATAGATGGACAATCAGAAATTTGTCCTTGATGCCTTCTTCAGAGTAAGGTGCTGAGCATCGTTAGGAGACCTCTAGGCTCTCACAGGGAATTCACAGAGCTTGCTGTTAAACCACTCTGAGAATTGTAGCTCTGTGAGGGGACCAGAGGTTTCCTAACTTTAAATGAATTCAAATCTCCAGGGCCTGATGAGCTGCATCCAATGATACTAAAGGACCTTGTGGGTATAATCTCAGAGCCTCTGCCTACAATCTCTGAGAAGTCTTGGAGAACGGGTGAGGTTCCTGCATACGGGGAAGAAAGAAGACCCAAGCAACTACTTACCAGTGAGCTTGATATCGATACCAGGAAAGGCCTTCCAACAGAGTCTCTGAGCACTTAGAAAAGGATGCTGTGATTACTAAGACCTAGCATGGGTCTCTCAAAAACAAGTGGCCACCTGTCACAGATGTTTTAACTGAGATTTCTGCATTGCAGCAAGTTGGAGTAAATGGCCCTTGGAGTCCCGTCCAACCCTACATTTTTTTATTCTAACAAGGCTCAACACGCTTAACCAAGCTACATTTTCCAGGATTTTATGGTGGAAGATGTGCTTGTTTAAAGTGGTATGCTACTGCTTTAAAGTTATAGTGCAAATGGAGTCTTAGTGATGAGCATTATACACTTGTATTTTGGAGCTGTCCTTTGAGACAAAACTCTCTGTGGTCTGGTGTTTTTGTGAGACACTACCTTAATTAATAATTACAGTTGTGGAGTAACAACATTATAACAGTAGGTATGGTGGAAACAGGGCTCTCCTATGGCCTTGCAATGCCATGATGCTCTGAGATTTTTCTGTGTTCCACTCACGCACTGTTTTGGGTCACAGAATATTTGCAAGTAGTGTCTCCGAATTACATGGGGCTCATACCCACCCCCAGGTAATAATGCAATGACACCTGCATTCATGGGTCTCTGAATATCATAATCTCTTTATATGAGATATTATACTGTTGATATTATTATATTAATAAAACACCCAACTTCAAATAGTTGACGGACTGTTCAATCCTATACATATATTTTCAGAAGTTAAGTCCCATTTTAATCAATGGGGCTTACTTCTAGGAGAGTGGATACAGGATCACAGCCTGGTTCACCTCTGCAATGATGCATGTAAATACATTTGCTGTTTCTTGGTCCCTTCACACACTCGTCCTAAAACACAAAATACTGTTTAAGTGCATACAGGATAGAGAAGGGAAAGGATGCTCACATTTTGTAGTTCCCTGGTTCAGATGGTGTCTGTTGCCCCCTACTGGCCCGAGGTGAGATATTGTAACCCCCAGCCCAGCCCCCTCTTTTTAAAAGCAGCTCCTACAAGCCAAGTAGGGCCAGGCATTGTATGGTATTAATTAGGATGGGTGGTGGTGAGACCTCATCGGAACTTGTGAACTCTCCAGCTCCTGCACAGATGCAACACTTGGGGCAAGTGGTAGAAAATGGGAGGTGTGCTCTGCTCTTTCCTGGCATGAACAGCAGGAAGGTACAGTGATACCTTGGTTTACAACTATAATCTGTTCCGGAGGTCCAGTTGTAAGCCATAACAGGTTGTAACCCAAGCTGCGCTTTCGCCAATGGGGCCTTCAAAAAAAATGGGTTGTAATAAAAAAAAGGGTTGTAATCTAAAAAACTGTGAAGATCGTGAAGCTGAGGCTCCAATACTTTGGCCACCTCATGAGAAGAGAAGACTCCCTGGAAAAGACCCTGATGTTGGGAAAGATGGAGGGCCCAAGGAGAAGGGGACAACAGAGGACGAGATGGCTGAACAGTGTTCTTGAAGCGGCCAGCATGAGTTTGACCAAACTGCGGGAGGCAGTGGAAGACAGGAGTGCCTGGCGTGCTCTGGTCCAGGGGGTCACGAAGAGTCGGACACGATTAAATGACTAAGCAACAACAATCCAAAAAAGGACACACACTTCAGGGTTTGACATGGTTGTAATCCAAAACGGTTGCAAACCAAGGTACCACTGTAATGCCATTCCCAAGCCCCCACCCCACTGCATCACACCAAAAGTAAAATTTAGAGAGCTTGGAGAAGGAAGATTCTTTGTCTTCTGCTTTAGCTCCAAGGGGTTATTCAGAAGCAACTATATCTGGGGCCTCTTCACGGCTTCTACATATGAACGGATCACTCTTGTCCCTTGAGGTTGCTCTTTCCCTCCTCCCTTCCAGTATCTCTTTCCTTTTGTGCCCGTCTTTTAGGTTGTACACCAGAGGGCAGAGGCTGTCATATCACTGATGCCTGTAGAGTTCCTTCTGGAGACTTCTCTGCTGAACATCAGGATAAGAAAAAAGCTTTAAATTAATGTAGCAAATTGTGCACTCCCAGTGAACACCATCAGAGTTTCCTTCTGAACAAACATGAATGGGATGAAGTTAGGGTACGGAATACTGCATTCGGCAGCAGTGTCTGGGTGGAAATCGTAGAAATGTCCAGGAAAATCTGGACGTATGGCAACCCATGTCAGCAGTGCTGTTTTTGGCAATTTCCCATAAAAATAGCTCAAAAACGCCATATATTATTTTGCGTTTTTGCCCCCCAAAAGCTCAACTTTGGGCAAAACTAAAAAAATTAACAACTTTTCTGTCCAGATTTTCACTGTTTGAAATATGGCAACCCGTGGCATGTCTGTTGAAGGCACAAATCCCTTTTCTTTAACACGGGGAGGGTTGCTTTACCAGTTTGTAGCTTGGCTATATAGCTGGTGTTTTTTATTTGCTGAGAGGTCAGTGGTGCAGCTGGGTGTTTTTCCACTCTGGACTCAAAGGTGCTTTAGATGGCAATGTATTACTCCAAAATGTGGTAAGCCAGTCCTCCTGTGGGCAGGAGTTCTTCCTCTCTTCCTGTTGAGCAGAGCCCTTGACTTCCGCCCCAAAGTGTAACCTTGACAGCACCACAGTCTTGACAGTGAATGCCTATGTGCATCTGCTCAGAAGTTAAGTCTCCTTGAGTTCAGTGGGACTTTCTCCTGTGTAGGTTTGTATAGAACTGCAACTTTAAGCATGCATAAGCGCAATCAGGCTTGATTAAATTAAAGGAACTAGGAAAACTAGAATATTTTCCTGTTCCGTTTAATTAGATGGAAGGCTTCCATTCTGTCCTGGTAATAGAAATAACTTTTGGTATCTTTTTAAAAAATGGCGCCCCTAATCTCAGACAGAAGTTAAACTACTCTCATGCAAAGCACATAACAAATATACTCTGACACAGTTTGCATTCATTTTCAAGGGTCTTGTGCAAGAGAACTTCCTGACAGATTGTGCTCCACGATTCCACCACTGCCTACAGGTCTCATATGGTTGCATATATTGCCTCTGGCTCCTGAAGCTCCACAAATAGTCACTTTTTTTTTACTCTTCTGAATTAAAAAGGAATTTCACAAGTATACTGTATACTTAAAATAATTCCACAGAAGAGGAACAGCTTTATTGGTTTTTCCGCAAAGATTATTCTCACAAAAGTTATTCTCGTTTCTATAACTGGTGTATTTAGTTGATGTTAAAGTAACAGGCAGCTCTGCATTAAGGAGCTACATAATTTAGGCATGTCTAAAGTCTTGGGCACTGCCAGTGGGATTTTAACATGATAATCACCATCATCATTTTATTTGTACCCTGCCCATCTGACTGGGTTGCCCCAGCCATTTTGGTGGCTTCAAACCACCATATACGAAAACATGATAAAGCATTACACATTAAAACTCTCCCCCGCCTTCAAACAGCACACCCTCCCATCATGTTATTTCACAATCTGTTTTAGAAATGCCCAATTTCCAAGCATATTTGCCAAGTGAAGTGGGGAGGCTGTTTTCAACAAATCAAACCCTCCGGGGTGGGTTGAACTAATTGTGTGGGTTTTTAGATCTCGCCAGTATGTATAATCAGACTCCTCTGTATAAGAATGCAAAACACACCTATATTTTGCATTGCTTCTCCTCTGGACTCACTTTAACACACTGTTTCTCCCTCCAGCCCCATGTACTGATGTATATTTGGATATATATATCTTGCTAGTTTTGTTTCATTTAAAAAATATTGATACATAAATTTATCAATCAATAATACAAACAAAAGAATCCCAACAAAGAGAAAATGGATTTTGGATCCCCCCCCCCAGACAGTACTTCAGATACCATTTAGTTTTACAGGTTTCTTTGAGGGTGTCTAAAATAATCCGGTTACAGAGCATGCTACACAATCCATAAAATTTCTACACAGAAATGTTATTGTTCGATTCATTCCTGGGTAAAGTTACACCAGTTAGCTGAGAACATGTCTTTTTTTGGCCTTTGTCTATATGTAATTTAGACTGCACATGATGTGTAATCTCGCTAAGCAAGTTTCCATACTGTTTGAAAAACCTATAAAACCTGTTTTATAGGAAAGGAGGTGTATGTTGACCATGGGAAACAAAGCGTCTCTCAAATTACCTACAGTACATGTCTGTCTGCAGCCTTAAAAACAACAACCAAAAACCAGGAAACAGCCGCCACCCCCCCATGAGATGAGTAAATTTAATAACCTATTGGATCATCGTTCTAAATTCATGTGTGCTCTTCTCTCTTCCCTCCATCACACTAACCATCTATTTGACAAGGGGGAAATCAGCATGGCCTCTTCCATCCAAAGGTCTGTCAGATGCAAAAGAGGGGCTGGGATCTTGCATTTTCACAGTTGTTTAAAAGGAATTTCAGCAGATGTAGCCTTTTCTCTTTTGTCTAAAATAGGTTGCGAGCCTGCAGGTACAACCTGTCTTGTCTTTTAATCTCTGTACAGTTCTTAGAACATTTTAGGTGCTTCTATTATGTTGCACATGAGGCTGCAACCTCATGTGCAATTAATTGCAAGGAAGTGGGACTTACTATTATAATAATAAATGAAAGGAATTAAACATTGTGCTAAGTTGATCACCCTCATGAACTTGCATTTCAGCTTGCCAGACAGAATGGAGGATGTGGGAATGCGGGGGGGGGGGGGGAGCCTCTTCTGCGTAAGTGGAAATAATTGAATAGGGCTTCTGCTGCCAGGCCTCATCAGGTGAATCCTGCCCTATATCCCACATTTCAGGATATAAAAATACTGAAGCTCACACTGAAAACAAAGAAGCCAAGGGAAACGCACACACTTGTGGCAGATACATTTCTGGATCACATCATTAAGCAACAGTATGAAGTGTATCCAAAGAATAATGATAATTAGATATTTATTTATACCCTGCCTTTTCCCCTAATTGTTGTTTAGTCGTTTAGTCGTGTCTGACTCTTCTTGACCCCATGGACCAGAGCATGCCAGGCACTCCTGTGTTCCACTGCCTCCCACAGTTTGGTCAACTCATGCTGGTAGCTTTGAGAACACTGTCCCACCATCTCGTTCTCTGTCGTCCCCTTCTCCCTGTGCCCTCCATCTTTCCCAACATCAGGGTCTTTTCCAGGGAGTCTTCTCTTCTCATGAGGTGGCCAAAGTATTGGAGCCTCAGCTTCACGATCTGTCCTTCCAGTGAGCACTCAGGGCTGATTTCCTTAAGAATGGGTAGGTTTGATCTTCCTGCAGTCCATGGGACTGTCAAGAGTCTCCTCCAACACCATAATTCAAAAGCATCAATTCTTTGGCGATCAGCCTTCTTTATGGTCCAGCTCCCTAATAAGTAGTGCTTATTTTCCCTAATAAGCACTACAAATAAAAGAGGAACAACTAAAAGCATAGGAGGGGGTGATAATCAAAAACAACTAAACATTATTAGAATTAAAACTGCATATAAATGTAAAAGATCTATTAAAACACAAAAGGAGGAATGAGGCCTTGTCAGAAGGTAACATCTGTGCTCAGAGATCTGCTCTGGTTGCTGATTTGCTGCCGGGCCAAGTTCGAAGTGTTATTGTTAGCATAAAGGTAAAGGTACCCCTGACAGTTAGGTCCAGTTGCGGACGACTCTAGGGTTGCAGCACTCATCTCGCTCTATAGGCTGAGGGAGCCGGTGTACAGCTTCCGGGTCATGTGGCCAGCATGACTAAGCCGCTTCTGGCGAACCAGAGAAACACCGTTTACCTTCCCGCCGGAGCGGTACCTATTTATCTACTTGCACTTTGACGTGCTTTCAAACTCCTAGGTTGGCAGGAGAAGGAACCGAGCAACAGGAGCTCACCCCGTTGTGGGGATTCGAACCGCCGACCTTCCAATTGGCAAGCCCTAGGCTCTGTGGTTTAACCCACAGCGCCACCCGCATCCCAGATAACCCCAATTGCAGAAATTGGACACGTGTTTGCTTAGAGTGGCCATTGACACTTGGCCAAAGGAATGGACTCCAATTTGCATATGCTGTGTGTAGATGCACATTAAAAAATAATAGTTGTTTGTATCCTACTAAGTCATAGTCACTAGACCCACTGATTTCAATGATTCTGAGTATGACTTAGCTATATATATGATATTACCTTGGGTATGACTGATGTGTTAGGTCACCCTATAATTCTACAGGGGAATATTCTCACTGTAGTGGAGAAGACTGTGGCCTAGGTGGTTGTGCTTAGTCTGCTGCCAAGGTGCTATCTGTTGATGGGCAACTTCAGTGCCCCTGCTCTTCCTTCCTGCTCTTCCTTCTGTATCTTTCAGCCAGACCTGGAATGCCCGGCCATTCAAAAAGAGGACACCTTCATACAGAGAACTGTCACCAGTCCACATCTTAAGCCTCTGACAGCCCTGAAAACTGACAACTGTCTTCTGTAAAATAGGACACCTGAGCATCTTATATTTGCTCTTCTTCTTCTGCTAATGACTGAACGTCATGCCATTTCCTCTTTCAACCCGGCCTTTTCCACATTCTGAATAATCTGAAGAGGATCCGTTTGTTTGTATATTTAGGTTACTTTCTAAACAATGCAAAATTAAGAGTCAGTCTTTTATATATTTACACTATATATAAAAGAAGTAAGTATTTTGTTCCCTATGGCAAGGAGTGCTAGGATGGGAAGCATCCATGTAATCCACCTTGTCTTAGACACACACCAGTGATGCATCAGAGGAACACTTTTCTTCTTTTAGTTCTTAAGGGGGAGAGATAGATAAAGAGAGAGAGAGAGAGAGAGAGAGAGAGAGAGAGAGGTTGCATTGGAAGTAAGCAGGGACACCGCAGGGGCTTGAACCCCGTCCTGGAAACCAGGAGCGCCAACCACCAGCGTCTTTTGCTTTTTTTTGGCCAATGCAACAAGGTGAAAAGCAAAACCTGAGAGAACACTCTGAATACAGAATGTTCTCTCAGGAAAAAAGAAAACCCTTAAGAATTATGAAGTTGCAGACAGAACACAATCAAGGTTTTATCCCTCGCCATTAGCAAGGGATATTCACCTAGATGTGTTTACGTCACAGAGTGCCATGTTGACTGCCATTAATTTGCAGGGCACAACAGAGAGACTGGTTCCAGTCTTCAAACTCTGCCTTTATGCTCACCTTTTTGTTTGTCCCTCCGAAGTGCGAATTCATGGGCCTGGAAGTTCCTTCGGCTGGTCTGTGAAAAGCAATCTGGACTCATTAGTTTGTCCCCGGCCCTTTCCCGCCAATTCCAGAGAAATGTTTTTGGAACACAGCTGTTCTTACTGACTTGACTTCTGCAGGAAGAGCTGGCTTCACCTGAGTGTGGTGGGCTCTTGGTCAGAACTGTGAAGAGATCAAGCGGGGGGAAATGGAGAAGCCAGCACAAAAGGATTGTACTGAAAAAGATCACTGAATGGTGGAGTGTGAAGTTCACTTGCCGTTAAGTTTCCTGAAGGCTTGCAAAATTCTATTTCTTGTGTCACTGAGATGCACCTGGAAGAGACTAGGGTCTTCAGCAGCCCTCCCCTCCAGACACAGGAGCAAAAACCGCCGGTTACCTAAAGCAGCGCAGTCAAGACACAGCTGTCTCTCAATCCTGCACTGCAGATGTTCACTTGATGGATCAAGAGCTCTGACGCTGCCTCTTACTTGTCAATGGAGCAGATCTGTTTCCGGCACAGGTAGCTCTGTGAGGTCTGTAAAAATAAGAGCTGGAACAAACAAAGGATGGCTGTCCCACCCAAAGATGTACCTTATTGTGTGGTGATGGCACAGGAAAGGGCCTCCCCTGCAGTGGTGTCCCAACAAGAGAAGTCCCTCCAGGTAGAAGCACGGAGAGCGATTGCATCAGGCTTTTGAGTTCGCAGCTCTTCTGAAAAAGGGATTGAATAACCAACATTGCTCAATACAAGCTCTTTGGAATATTTAGTTTGCATATTTGATGTATGATTCCATTTAGAGCCTACCTTTTCTCCAACAGGCTCAGGGTGCTTGAATGGTCCCCCTCACTGTGACCTGAAAGAATCTTTGTACAAAGAGTTGCAGGCAGAACACAACAGAGATTTTCCCCTCAGCCAAGCACAAGATACTCACCTAGTTGACCTTCAGCCAGAAGACACACAACTGTATTGCTGCTATACTTACGATGGAGCATTTAGAGATTACTTGTTAGTTATTAGTGCCTATCGCCACCTCTGAGAATTCAAAAGTATTTTTAATAGAAGCTATGATTGCAGTTGAAAGTAACCAAGTGAGAGGTTACAGGCAAAGGAAGCAGTTTGCCACACCAGGTTTTAAATATATTGCCTTAGGAACAGATGAACTGGCGAGGATCCTGATTTTAGTATTTGTTGGAAACCCAGCAACTATCAACCCTATCATGCAAGTTTTCACCAAAAAGTCAGCAATACAATTTGGGTCAAATTAAATTTCTAATAAAGTCTCAGCCTTTATGGATCATGTTCCCGGCATTCAACAGACATACCGGTACCCCAGGCAAAGAAAATTGGGAGCTACATGCCTCCTTTATCTATAGGATTGAAGGGTACAGACCCCTATTCCAAAATGTTTCACAAATGTGGGTTATTATGATTTTGTGTGTCATTAGTGGAACAATCAGCCACCCCCTTATGTATGAGTAAAAATGGCCAGAGAGTTGGGATTCATAAGATTTCAAATATTTTCTCAGTCATTTAAGCCTTACCATTAACAGAAAAGAATTCTGCCCTTTATGTACAGGAAAAAATGGTCACGGCTCATCCTTCCTAATTGTGAATATGTTTGTGCTTAAATGTTTGCTGGACTTTTTTTGCTTAAAAATGGCCGGCAAAATGGTGAAAACCTCTACTCACTCCAAGGCCTCTACCAGGCCGCCTCTCCCATTGCCATCAGTAGATTCACCCTCAAAATGCCTTATTTGCTTTTTCACACTGAAATCAGCAAGGCAACTGTTACAGACAAAGGAAGCAGTTTGATGCATCAGCTTTTAAAATGGGTATTCTAAATGGGTATTCTATCTTAGGAACAGAATTACTGGCGAGGATGCAAAATGCTGGCATGTTTGGAACCTTTTGGATTTATACACACCTGAAGGAACAAAAATGCAACAATATTTTAGTGACCCTCTTCTGCAGTTGCCCAGTAAGTACAATTCATTTGGCTTCATATGCCAAATGCCACCACTTTTAAGCAGCTGCTGAAGAGGGTTTGTTATTCTACTCCTTGGAAGCCACAATATACATAAAATTAAGTTCTGCCCATTAGCGAAGGAACTTATCTATAGTCCCCAAGAAGCTATCACAAAATGGCAGCAAAGCATTTTTGTCAACAAGGCAATCTGAGCTAAAATGAAATTAAATGGAACTGCTTTGCTCCTTATCACATGCACAGCTTTCTTTCCACCTGGATCCCCCTGGATCCCGTTAGATCCCCCTACCCTTCTCACTTCTAAGTCTTACCTGTCTTAAAATCTTACCCGTCTTGGTTTTTCCAACTTCTGGAGCGAGGTTCTGGAGTGAGTGGTCTCAGACCAGATCCAGGTGCTCTTGGAAGAAGCTGCTTATCTGGGTCCATTTCCATCAGGGTTTATGCCTGCTTTTGGCACAGAAAGGGCCTTGGTCGCCCTGCACCTCTGGCGAGATACAAGGGAAGGCGCTCAGTGACCCCCAGTGCCCTCCATCAGCTTCGGCTGGTGGCCCAGTTGCACCCCTCTCTGGACAGGGATAGCCTGACTCCTGCTGTCTCTGCTCTGGGAACCCCTTCTTGGGTCGTTCTTTCTGTTCTGATTTGGTGTAGTTGATATTTTATGTGAGCCGCCCTTAGACCTTCGGGTATAGGGCGGTATAGAAATTCAATAAATAATGATAATAAGAACTTCAGCAACAGAAATGCCAGCCTTCTTTTTATGAAATGGCTTCTCCAGTTGCCTTTTTAAAAGAAAAGCCTTCTATTTTCTGCAATTATTCTTCACTCGGCTTGAAGCAGACTTCATCTCCACCTACCCT
The DNA here is from genome assembly GCF_964270895.1 of Podarcis filfolensis. Taxonomy (NCBI): domain Eukaryota; kingdom Metazoa; phylum Chordata; class Lepidosauria; order Squamata; family Lacertidae; genus Podarcis; species Podarcis filfolensis. The sequence goes on along the minus strand of NC_139621.1, from coordinate 4,565,620 downwards.
TTCCTCTGCTCCTTTGTACATCCAAAGACTTGTTGGGCGAAAGGAAAATAAACCTGATTTCGCCCCTCACGTTCCTTCATGTGTCTTTGTTTTCCCTTGGCTTTTCTAGTCTTCAGGTGTATCTGCTTTTCTTCATTCTCTTTAAAATCTTCATCTTGGTTTTTTTTATGAGTTTTCTATCTATCTATCATCTACAAGCAACATTTAAAATTGCCAACTCTGGAGATCACAAGGGAAAATTTGTTGTATCTCTTTTTAAAGTTGTAAATAACAACTTCAGCTCCGACCAGTGAGAGATTTAAAACCAGTATTATTGCCAGGGACAGTCTCACTCCCTAGACTCTGGCTTGCTCCTTCCACCACCTGATGGTCACAAGGACACATAAAATAGTCCCTTGGCGCATTAATACAGTGGATACAAATGGGTTTGTTTTCAACATGGAATCACTGCGCATGGGGGAGAAATTAGTGCCGGCCCCTCTCCCTAATAACAGGGTTGCTGGGGGGCCAACTTGAATAAAATATGGGGGGCGGGCAGGCGGTAAGCCCTGCCCTACATAGTCACAGGACACACCACACACAATTAAATGGCAATGGCCATCAACAGTTTTGGGGGGGGGTTCCTGGCCCCCTAAAATTTTTTTGGGGTTATGGGCTTAAGAGGAGTTAGCTCCTAAGCTAGGGTATGTCTCATTCCTGGATCAATGTCTTTGCTTGCTTGGCTATTTGCAGAATGTGCTGTGCCTTTTAATGACATTTTGCCCAAGTATCGCACTGATCTGAACATTAAAGATTTTGGTAGACACTGCAGCCTGAGTTTGAATTCTTCTTTGAGTGACAGGCAGGAAACTCTCCTCCACAGGGTGCTTTTTTGGAGGTTCTCCTTGGGGGAGGGGCCCCAGGGCCCCCAAAATGGATAGCCTATCGCTTTAAGAAAATGCTAAGAAACTGTTAAAGCTATCTGCCTCTCTCTCTCTCTCTCTACAAGCAACATTTAAAATTGTCTACTGTGGAGATCACAAGGGAAAATTTGTTGTATCTCTTTTTAAAGTTGTAAACAACAACTTCAGCTCTGACCAGTGAGAGGGCTAAAACCAGTATTATAGCCAGGGACAGCCAGCGGCGGAGGAAGCCGCTCGGGCGCCTGGGGTGCAAGCTGCCCATAGGGGCAGGGCAAGGGTGGGGCAAGCCGTCCATGGGGTGGGGTGCACTGTGGGGCCCCCAGAGTTTGCTGCCTCCTCCCACTCAGTCACCCTTCAGCTGGGGGGGGCAGTGGGCAGACCGTTTGGGCAGCGCAGAGCCTTGGGCCCACTGCAAGCCCCGTGGTGAGTACAGCCCGGCATTTTGTCACCCCCCGCAGTGGGGACACCCGGGGCGGCCTCACACCTATCGCACCCCCTTCCTCCGCCCCTGGTTGCAGGTGGTGTTGCCAGGGGGTTCGGGGAAAACTGCCCCCCCAATCAAGAAAATAAAAATATACTTAACTGACCAATTGTGTCACAGGTAACTCAGTTCTGCCCCCCACCCCCGGTTGCCATGTGTCTTTTTTTTACAGGACACATCCTCTTTTTCAGGGGTAGCATTTTTAAAATTTGCAAAATGTCTCTGGCTATACTTTTTGGATGAGTCCTAGACAAGACTGGTGACTGAAGAGTTGTGTTCCCCATCTCTTCTGCCCCCCTCAGCAGTATATCACAGCTTCAAAAGCATACGTATGGTGTTGTTGTTGTTTAGTTGTTTAGTCATGTCCAACTCTTTGTGACTCCATGGACCAGAGCACGCCAGGTACTTCTGTCCTCCACTGTCTCCTGCAGTTTGTTCAGACTCATATTGGTAGCTTCGAGAACACTGTCCAAGCATCTCGTCCTCTGTCGTCCCCTTCTCCTTGTGCCCTCCATCTTTCCCAACATCAGGGTCTTTTCCAGGGAGTCTTCTCTTCTCATGAGGTGGCCAAAGTATTGGAGCCTCAGCTTCACAATCTGTCCTTCCAGTGAGCACTCAGGGCTGATTTCCTTAAGAATGGAGAGGTTTGATCTTCTTGCAGTCCATGGGACTCTCAAGAGTCTCCTCCAGCACCATAATTCAAAAGCATCAATTCTTCGGCGATCAGCCTTCTTTATGGTCCAGCTCTCACTTCCACACATCACTACTGGGAAAACTATAGCTTTAACTATATGGACCTTTGTTGGCAAGGTGATGTCTCTGCTTTTTAAGCAGCTGTCTAGGTTTGTCATTGCTTTTCTCCCAAGAAGCAGGCGTCTTTTAATTTTGTGACTGCTGTCACCATCTGCAGTGATCATGGAGCCCAAGAAAGTAAAATCTCTGCCTGTGAACTGAAGGCTCGGCGGGCTCCATTTGCGTCCCCCCCCCCCGCTGCAAAGGAGCCTTTTTAAAGGCTCCGGAACATACCTGGGGTGAACGGCGCGGAGCTGAGAGCTGTCTACCCGTCTCCGCGAAGCGAAGCCGCATGCCATAGTTGGAGAGCGCTGACTTCTTCCTTTGAAATTTGGACTAAAAGTAACAACCCGTGAGTATTACGGAAATTGGATATTAAAAATCACCTTTTTTGATTCGGCACGAGCGGGGAAGGCGCAAAGAGGAAGTCCGTCTCCCCCTTTTGTAAACATTTTAAAGCAAGGACTAGATAACTAAGGTTGAAAAGAACATCTTCTTCGTGGGAAGTCAAAAGTAACTAATTTCACGTTTTGGCAGTATAAGTGAATGTGCTGGAGGATAAGAATTAATTCTGAAAGTGGATTGTTACCCCTCCCCCAGGACCCGGGAGCGATCCGCGAGGGAGCCTGTTGGAGAGATTTAAAAGACTTTGACAGCTGTCAAATTAGCTGTCAAAGCTGAGAGGGAAAAAAAAAGAGAGAGAACTTTGTTTCTATTGCCTCGGCTGGTCATATTTGTTACATTTAGGTAACAAATTGTCGAAAATCAAGGAAAATAAAGGACTTTTGGATTTACAACTGGAAGGAAGACTAAGTAACCAGTACTCCCCTAGAGGGGGCTCTGGGACATTACAGAATGGCTGTAAGTGGAAAAATACAGACGGCACTTGAGAAGATCTTTCGTAGCCTGGGAAAACTTCATGAACAAAGCATTGTTTTGGCTAAAAATGTCATAATATTGAATGAAAAAGCAAACAAACCTGTGGAAATTGGAAGGGACTTGACTCAAGTCTCTGTACCAGAACAAAAAGACTGTGCCCTTGAACTAAAAACTCTTGCAGCTGAACAAGAAAAGGAATTTGAGAAATTTGAAGAAGTTACATATGACAACTTAGAGGGAAAGGAAGGAGGAGCTATAATGCAGCAGAGGATTAAAGAAAGAAGCAAAAAACAAGATTTGGATTACAATCATAAATATGGAGACCTGGCAGGCCAGAGGCCTGTAAAGATGGACTTAAAGGGAAAGACAAAGTGGAAGCAGGAGTTTTTGGGACATTTGGACTTAAAAGAAGTAAAAAACAAGATTTGGATTACAATTTTAAATATGGTGGCCTGGCAGGAAGAAGTATGGACCTTATGGGGACAGAGCTTCTCCGAGATCTGGCGTTTAACATAAAGGACTATCAAAAAAACCGGCAGAGAGGAAAGGAGAGAGACTTAAGGGCCTCGGATGTGAGATCACCAGGCTGATACCAGATGGATTGATGGACATTGGTTGGAGATTGAAACCGGGAAAAGCGGGGAGTGGGGTTTTGGGTATCCAAAGGCGGTATAAATATATTCTTTTTTTTTTCTTTCTTGTAAATAATCTGTTTTGCTATTTTAGATTAAAATGGGGAAATCGTGAAACGGAATTGGGGTCGACTTTAGAAAAAGGTATTAAGAATAAGATTTGATGTATCAAGATTGAGATGTATGTTAAAATTGGTTAAACAAAAAGGATTTAAATATAATAAGGTAAAATTTGGGGACAGGAACTTGTTGAATTAAAAATTGAATTGGAATACAAGAAGAGGAGATGTGGGGAAGTCAAGGAAAAATGTTATTGAAAGGTATATGTTTGTTTTTGGTTTTTTTTCTTTTTTTGTGTGTGTTTTGTTTTTCTTTAAACTTTTTGAAAACTTCAATAAATATTTTATCCAAAAAAAAGAAAAAAGAAAGTAAAATCTCTCACTGCCTCCATTTCTTCCCCTTCTATTTGCCAGGAGGTGATGGGACCAGTGGCCATGATCTTCGTTTGTTTGCTGTTGAGCTTCAGACCATATTTTGTGCTCTCCTCTTTCACCCTCATTAAGAGGCTCTTTAATTCCTCCTCACTTTCTGCCATCAAAGTTGTGTCATCTGCATATCTGAGGTTGTCGATATTTCTTCCAGCAATTTTAATTCCGGCTTCGGATTCACCAGCCTTTCGCATGATGAATTCTGCATATAAGTTAAATAAGCAGGGAGACAATATACAGCCTTGTCGTACTCCTTTCCCAATTTTGAACCAATCAGTTGTTCCATATCCAATTCTAACTGTAGCTTCTTGTCCCACATAGAGATTTATCAGGAGACAGATGAGGTGATCAGGCACTCCCAATTCTTTACTTTTTACTTAATCAAACTTTGCCATAGTTTGATTAAATCTGCAGTGCAACTGCAGTAGGAATACTGTGTAGAGTTCTGGTCACTGGACCTCAAAAAGGATATTGCGGAGCCCAGAAAAGTGCTGAAAGGGGCAGTCAAAACGATTGGGGCAGGTGCAGTTCTCCTTGGAGGAAAGTTTACATTGAGCTTTTTAGCTTAGCAAAAAGATGCGTAAGGTGGGACATGATAGGGGAATATTAAATTACACATGGGTGATGAAGAGAAAGTGGACAGATTCCCCCCCCTCATAATAGTATAAGCTGTCTAATGAAACTGAATGCTGATTGAGGAGAGCCAAGAGGAAGACAAACACTTCACACAGTGTGTAGTTAAAATGAGGCATTTATTGCAACAAGATGTGACAGACACTCTGAAGGCAGGCTAGAAATAGACAGAAATACGCAGTGATGGCTACCAACTTAGATGCTTTTTAAACTATCCGCGATGGCTTTGTTCTGCCTCCAGGACTGGTGACACCATGTCTCTGAAGAGCACCATCTTTCTCATAGGCACCCGTCTGGCCACTGTGGGGAATGATGACCTCTGGTCCTGATCCAGCACGACTCTTACGTTGTTATGGCAAGCAGATAGTCAGCAGGCAAAGCTTTTTGAGCATGCAGGGTTAGCGATGATGGGCAAAAACAGTACCTGGTGAATGTCTGCTTGCCTGGCAGCTTTTAAAAGCATGGGCTCAAGCCCTTTGAGATGGCTCATCCAGGTTCAGTCAAGTCAAGTCTCTCACAAAGAGTTTTTTAAAGTGACAGTGTGAATGTAGCCATGGGAGTCTGGCAGCCCTGCTTAGGAGTTCCCAGCCCCAAATTGCCAGCAAGCAGTTCCAGCTAATGACAGAGGTCATCCCATGTTGTACAAATGCCAGGGTCCAGAGGACTGAAGGAGCCACCATTTTTTCCCTCACATTAGGCCAATCCCAAAGTCAGATGCTATAGTCCTGAGCTTCTGGGGTTAAGAGGAATGATGGTCTTCTGTGGGTGTGGGGCTCCTGGGCAGGCTGAGTTAATGCAGGAGGCCTGCTTGACAGATCCCACCCCTCTCACCAATCACCTGAGAGGAGAGGGTCTGGGATCTTGCCTGTCCTGAAGCCAGGATCAGGAAGGAGGCAGAAAGAGGGATGGATAACTTAAGGCTGGAGACAGGAAATTGAATATCACCTTTATAAAGGTAAAGGGACCCCTGACCATTAGGTCCAGTCGTGGCCGACTCTGGGGTTGCGGCGCTCATCTCGCTCTATAGGCCGAGGGAGCCGGCGTACAGCTTCCGGGTCATGTGGCCAGCATGACTAAGCTGCTTCTGGTGAACCAGAGCAGCGCACAGAAACACCATTTACCTTCCCACCGGAGCAGTACCTATTTATCTACTTGCACTTTGACATGCTTTCGAACTGCTAGGTGGGCAGGAGCAGGGACCGAGCAACGGGAGCTCACCCCGTCGCGGGGATTCGAACTGCCGACATTCCAATTGGCAAGCCCTAGGCTCAGTGGTTTAGACCAGGAGTCAGCAAACTTTTTCAGCAGGGAGCCGATCCACTGTCCCTCAGACCTTAGGGGGGGGGCCGGCGGACTATATTTTGAAAAAAATAATTAAGAAATTCCTATGCCCCGCAAATAACCCAGAGATTCATTTTAAATAAAATGACACATTCTACTCATGTAAAAACACACTGATTCTGGGACCATCTGCAGGCCAGATTGAGAAGGTGATTGAGCCACATGCCCACTTTGACTGGCGGAATAGCCAGGTACACTCGCCCCAGGCCTTGGGAGGGCTAAACTGGTATGAGTTTTTAAATTTTTTCTAAGAAGACTCCCGCCCTGGGCCTCAGAGGAGCTCTGCACAGCCAGACTACAGATGCCACACAACCCGTTCCGCATTTGTAATAACACAGCCCTTGAGTGTGGCACCACCTACACTTCGGAACTCCCTGCCTATTGAGATCAAGCAGGCACCTTCACTGTCCTCTTCTCAGTGCCTGCTAAAAACACATCCCTGCTTAGGCAAGGCCACCCAAAGGCTTAGAAAGCTGAGGAAATTTTAATCTGTTTCGGCATTTTAACTTTTGTACCTTGGTTTGGGTTTTTTGATTTTACTGTTTTATCTTTTTTTAAGCTGCTTTGAGGGTTCTTTCTCTTTTTTAAAAAAATATTTAATCATTTTTTCAATACAAACAACAACCGCAAAAGACACATACAACAAAAACCATAATAACACTAACACAATTTGACAATTCAACTTTGAATACTGATATACTTATGACTACAACTTTTCAGCATTATTTCCCCACCTCTCCTCCCCCTACTTCCCACCACTGTCCACCTCATCACTTAAATATTCCTTCCAGATTTCTTCATATTTATCCATTCTTAATTTGCGTCGACATGCAATTCGTTCATATGTAGCTAGTCTGTCCATATTATCAATCCATGTGCTCAATGGAATCTTTTTGCGGCTCTTCCAATTCATCAAAACAAGTTTTTTTGCTTCCAATTTGGCACAGTACATCCATTATTTTTTTTACCCCTTGTAATCTCCCACGTTTCCGAAATATAATTTAGAATTCAATTCAATTCCCCTAAATAACAATTTCTTTTTATTACACTTGCTATAACTATCCTCACCTCGCACCAAAATGATCTTATCATTGGGCAGTTAACCATCATATGTACTGTTCGCATTTTTACTCCCAGTTCTCTGCACTTGTTATTTTCTTCTGGTATAGTTTTGCTGGAGTCCAGGGGACTCTGAATATTATTTTCTGTTGTCTTAATCTTAGTCTGTTTTATCTTTTTTAAGACACTTTGAGGGTTCTTTCTCACAATCAAGCGCTGTGTAAATTTTAAGAAACAGATAAAAGGGGAAGCCATCCCCCTCCCCCACACCAACAACACCCGGAAAAAATGCCTTTCGCGGCGGCTTCCGTAAGCAGAAGCTAACAGCGTAGCAGGCTCTCGCGAGAGTTTAGCCCACTTCCCGCGTGATTACGCGAGCGGAAGAAAACCCGTCGCTCCTTCCCTCGTGCGCAGAATTGCTGAACAATCCGTCACGTTCTTTTAGCTCCCTGTTCCCGCGAGATTTCGTGGCTGGAGCTGCGCGCGCCACTCGGCCCCCTTCCTCGAGGGAAGAGCCACTGCGGACTTCCGCGTGACGTCATTCTCGTGATATTTCTCCTCAGCCGTCCCCATACGCTGAAGCTCAGGGAGGCAGATCTCGTGACCAGATCTGCGAGCTCTCGCGGGAGCTTCCTCGAGATCCCAGTCCCCTCCCCCAACTCCATATCCCTTTATGGCTCCACATCTCAACCATAACCGAAGACATGTATGTATCTGAGGAGTTTCGTCACTAGAAGCAAAGGACGGCTACCCGCGTGATTTTATTCTCCAAATCTCGTGAGGTTTCCAATAAGCAAAAGTAGGAGGAGACCTAGTCCGCCAGGGGGATTGCTCGAACTCTCGCGGCTCTTTGGGTTGTTCTCGCGTGGAATATTTTGCCTCAGTTCTCACGGCAAGTATCGCGATAAGCGCTTGTTAACTAGCTCCTTCCCGAGGTCACGGTCCTGCGGCAAGAATAGGAAAACAACTCTGCCCTGTTTCCCGCCGCCTCATCCCTAGAAGTAACATCGTCCGCCAGAGGGGGGACGTCACCGAAATCTCGCGTGATTTCAACTTCCTCTTTTCACGTCTCGCAGGAAGCTGCCTTCTCAGTCATTGTATCGCGAGACCTTACTTTCCGCCATAACTCGCTTCGCCCTCCTCCTCCCCCAATTCTCGTGGGCTCTTGTGTTTCCTCAGATATCGCGTCTCTTCCTCCCTCCCTACCCGGTGGCGAGTTCTCGCGCGACCTGGCTAGGGCTGAGGCTCAGGGGCTGCTGTTAAGATGGCGGCGGCGGGAGGCAACGGGGTACGGCATTGACACCCCCTCCATTTCTGTCCCGGAGCAGGTACCCGTGTTCTGGGGCGGGGAACGGGAGAGCGGCAGCTGCGGAGGAGGGGACCCGTTGGGGAAAGGCCCGAGGCGGGAGACGCTCTGGCCGCACGGGAAGAGCGGTGTGCGCTGAGGCGGGACAATGGGGCCTGGCTTTTCCCCGTGGGGAAAGGGCGGCGGTGGTTGAAGTCAGGAGGGAGGGTGGGGGGGCGCTTCTGCCTGGGCCTTTCCGTCAACTGGGACCTCGGTTCCAAGTGGGGAAGGAGTACGTCTCTCTTCCTACTAGGAGGCACTTCTCAATTCTCAACACCCCCCCAACCCCCGCCGAAGCAGCTCTGTGGGCCTTATCACCCTTCACGCCCTTCCTACTCGCCTCAAGTAGGGCTTCACCCCTCCGCTCCTCAGTAGACATTTAATCTATAGTCGCATCTCGTGAGGAAAGCCGGTATTTTCCGGTTTGAGACAGGGAGCTTCGTCATTTATGCAAGAAAACAAGTCTGGTCAACATCCCGTTGAATTCATTAGGAAACATTGCAGAGGATGCTCATAGTTGCAGCCTTGACCTGCAGCCTCCTTGGTTGCCTTTGGGTCTAATTTCAGAACCTAAGGATAGATCCACACCATTGATTGAAAGCACATGACTTTCCCCAAAGAACTCTGGGAACGGTAGTTTCTCCCTCACAGAAGTACAATTCCCAGAACCATTAAGGAAACCTTAGTTCCCAGGACTCGTGGGGGGGGGGGCGGGGAGTCATGTGTTTTTAATGTACAATAGTGTGGATCTGGCCTAATTGGCAGGTAATTTCTCTTGTTTCTTCTCTCCTCAAAGGTGTAGGGCTACTTACACCTTTTGTCCTGGTACAGTGGGAGCTTTTGGCACCCATTCCATCTGTTCCTGTAAACTTATGATAAAATCGCCCTTCCATTTCCCAGTGTAGGGCAGTACTCAAAAATCTCTCTTTTGCCTGGGCTAGCTTATGTGGTATATTAGTTTATTCTTATAAGAAGTCTGGTAAAGATTGGGGTTCTTCTTTGTCCCTTTACCTGGTAGTTCCAAGCATCTTTGGAGTACAATTTATATGTGCTACATCAGTCTCCATTCCTATTTTCCTGGATAGAAAAATTATTGGGATATAAGCAAGATGTGTTCACACAGATGAAAAAAACTATTATCTGAGTCAGGACAAATGACTCAAATTGAATAGCACATTTCATTTGCATTAAGTAAGCCTTTTATTTTAACTGTATATAGACTATGGTAGTTCTTATACCAGAGAGCCTAAAAATGCAAGAACAGATTTACCCAGGCATTAGCTTATGTTGCTCCTAGCCTCTGAGGAGTATCAGTATAGTTCTGAGTTCTTTTAAAATACATTTTCCTATGATTCAGATGAGTTAATCCATGACACTATGGTCCTATTATAGTTTCATAGGTGCAGTTTACTCATTTTTCAGTAGGAATAGATATTGTTGGCAAGGAAAGTTGGGCACCTTATGGCATGGTTCTGGCAAGATAAGGATCCATAATCAGTTTCACAAATTGATTATTTTTAGTAGATATAGCTGATATGGCCATATTTGTCCCTGAAAACTTGCTTCCTAAGGATGCACAAGCTGACCATTTAATCTGAAAAAAAAGAAAAGAAATCAAGCCTTTGGGGAAATAGTACACAACGTAGAGCAAAAGCTGGTAATCTTAAAATGATTTAAAACTGTTACTTTACCACAGGAGAAGTAAACATCCTGTGAAAGCTTGTTTCTGCTGTCTCCTTCATTATATGGAAAGCTTGCTAGATGCACAAAATGCCAAAGTAATGTGCTGAGTTTACAGCATTTCTTAGTTCTACTTGGCCTGTTCACTTTGGTATGATTAGGATGTCAAAATGTTCTTCCTATCAGTGAACTGTGCACTTCCTTGCTTGTATTCTAAGTTGTCCTGCATTTAAGACAAATATCCTAGCCAAGGGGAGCTAGATTAGCAAAGTCCAAAGCTATACCAGCCTGAATGTCTTTTCAAAAAATACCTGTCAGTACCTTGAACTCTGCCTGCTTGAAGCCCAGTACTAACTTGTGTGGTTTTGTTGCAGACCCTAAAATAGTCTGACATAAGTGGATTAGAGTGACTGTGAAACCAGAAGGTGTTACCCTTGGCTGACTAGGGTGAGGCAAAGGTGCCAGAACAGTGACTTGGATAGTAGACCAGGCCAAGTATGGATTGGCTGTGATTCCAGGTTAGTATTCAACTTTCTTTATTTAATCCTGCTTCTCTTCAAATGGTAGCGATTCCTTGAAATTTTCTTTTTCCTAAAAGGTACCCTCTGATCTCAGAACAACACTTGTTTAAGAAAGGCTTCAGAGTCTAACCTTGGTTTGTATGGGGTTATGGCTGGTTGTTTATGTGGAGTGAATGTAATTCCTTAGTGGAGTGGTCATGCCCCTTCTTTTTTCTTGTCCAAATGCAAATGGTAGCTTTATTTGCTGCATTAGAACTATTACTGTGCACCAGTTATTCTTTCATTTCAATACTGTAACAGAAACCCGCAACCACATATGGTACAATTCTGCATCTGTTGTTGCTACTTAAGAGTGTAATCTGAGGCTGAAGAGGCAACTTGTCCCAAGCCATCAACAAGTAGTTTGTTTGCATACCAAAATCCTGACCACAGAACCAAATTTGGGAATGGGAGTTGATATTGCTTTCTATATTCTTTCTGTGTAGAGGGCTGCAAAACTAGGGATTCAAAAACCCACTTTGATTTTTCAAAGCTTATTGAAAGGAGTGCTCAGTTGGTAGAGCATGAGACTCTTAATCTCAGTTCCATGGGTTCAAGCCCCATGTTGGGCAAAATATTCCTGCATTGCAGTGGGTTGGACTAGACCCTTATGATCCCCTTCCAACTCTACAATTCTGTGAATCAACTAAGTAGGAGTGGTTAAACTTTTAATGTTTGCTTGTTGCTTTTGTATTTTTATTATAAAAATCTTTTTCACTGCTCATGTCTACAGATATCTTTTCACTAACATTTTCATCAGATTTAGATCTTAGTTCATTGTGGTTTTGCTGGATTAGACCAAACTTCATTAGTCCAGTATTTTCTATAGAGACTAGCCAGAGGCCTGTGGAAACTTGCAAACATTGTACAAAAGTGATGACAATGTCTTATTTATCTCAACATCTGTTGTTGGAATGTATATTACTTCTATGTTGAGGTTCTGTTTAGCTGTTGTGGCAAATAATTTTCTTCCTTGATGCATCCCTTATTGATGTAATACAGATGTAATGCAACCCATTGCTGAATGATTTTCCAAATATTTCTATGTTGCAGTAGTATGCATTTGTTACTGTGTAGCTGTGTGTGTAGTTGATAAGCATTTGTACGAGGCTCTTGAGCGTTCAGAGTATTTCACATACTGATATCCTTGCAATAGGTAGATGTTATCCCTTTATTGCTTGTGGCTGAGAATTCATAGCTTGCCTAAAGCTTCATTGGCAGAGGTGAAATTCCAAGCAGGGACTTCCTCACTCATAGGTCTGTCTCAGAATGGTAGTATGTCTCAGAATGGTAGTAAAGGTTAGTAAATATTTTTTTGGGTAAAGTGGATATTTGGTAGCATTTCTGTCCCCCACTGTAATTGTTATACAGTATTGACTTTAAAGTAAGAAAGGCAAAATAGATAGGTTCTGCATGGCAGTTCACACAACTTGTGATCTCCAATGGCATTTATAACATCTTCTAATCTAACAGGTACAAGGAATTTTTAATTAAATGAGTGCAAGTTAGGGCCATTGAGTGATGTAGTTCATGCAGGAGAATTTCCTAAAGTCCTTGGCTATCCCTAAGGAGAATGAATAATAATAAATATATTAAGCCATAATTCTCCTGCTGTATTGTGTGTGTATCCTCTGGAACATTTGATCCTTGTTTCTTTTTGTAGGCAACAAACTAGGTTAGATATTTCATAATCACCCATGGTGTATTCAGCACTTGGGAATGTGAGTTTTTGCTTAATAGATTTCTTTGGGTCTTTGAAAGGCATTATGATTTGACACATAGAGATCTAGTGTCCAACTTATCTTGGGCTATCTATCAAATCATTTAACTTTCTGTGTTTGTCAAATTCATCCTGAAACAATTCAACTGGATCTAGTGCTTCTAGAGAGCACTTGGTGTTTACATATTACTCATTCATAAGCATGAGGGCAGACCAGTTTTTTCTTTTTGCAAGGTCCAGTACTCCTGCTTTGAGTCACCATATGCTGACAGACTGGATATATGACCTGAAGGCTTTGTTTAAGGTTCTGGAAGGTAGATGTATGTCAATTACCCTGTGACAGCTAGAAATAAAGTATTTGGGGATGTGTCCCAGGTGTTTTTGAGCATAATAAAATGTGCTATCTTTATATATTATCCAGTGCTTTCTTGGGTCTTAGGACTGATAATGTATTATAGCTATCAAAAGTTTCCTTTCCTGTACGTACACAGCATAAATTACAGAACTAGTTGCTCCAGTTGTTGATCAGATGATTATCTCAAACGTACAAATAAGTCCACAGATCTTAGCATCTTAAGATTTAACCACCCCTGTCTCTAGCTGATATTTGCTTCTCAACATAGGCCATTAGAGAAGGGCCAAAGTATACATGTTGGCCTTGCTGTTACCATGACTGAGGAAACTGACTTGACTTTTTTTGTACATGTATTAGTAATGGTTATTTTGTGCATGTTAGCTACTTTTATTCTGAGTTCTTACATACTGTATAAATGGCTTCTTGGCTTAATAGCTACAATATCACTGTCAGAGCCAGTTTTGCCCTCTGTCTCAGAGACTCTTAATTTGATGTGTCATAATAGTAGAGTTGCTAAAACCTGATATACTTGTTGACCAGCTTAACACATCTGGCTGTTGGAGTGACTTGCAAACTTGCAAACAAATGTTCACAGTGAGGAGATTAGCTCTGTCTTCTTTTTTGAAGGTCTCTCCTATTAAATCCCTCAGTTTCCATTGTTACTACATTATTCCAAGATGACCATTGGCTGGAATGCTCAAGATATGTGTGATTGTAGCAGGATAGAGGCTGTGGTAAAGAGCATTAGCCTCTTAGTTTACTGCATGTAGAGAATGTCTAAAAGTGCCACTATGCTAAACTGTACAGCCATGTGAAACAGCTTAAAATATTTATTTCAGGCTTCATTGTTTGCCCAGATCTGTGTGAATACAGTACAATTGTCAGGAGATAGATGTTCTCGTAGATTGGCATGTCTATTTTTCTTTTTCTTCTTTGGTGATCACTCATAGCTGAGTAAGATTGTCTTCTATTATTGATACCTTTGTATACAGCACCCTGAAAAATGCTTTTGAAGGGCAGTATATAAATTCCACATATGGTTGTAACCATTGTCTCCTGAGACAGACGTATGCCAACAACATGTATCCAGCATCGCCTTTGCTCAAGCAGGACAGGCTTCCACTTGTGCAGTAGGACTTACTCTTCCTCTCTTTGGCAGTCCTATAGATGGTTTTGCTGAATTGAATTGGATTTTAGAACTTCTGTCAAGGTTTTGTTAATATGCTTGAAATACCAAAAATTATTGTATATTGTTAGTTGTAGCTATGCTGGGATGTAAGATGGATTGTGGTGGCACTTTTCCATTCAAACTGAAGTGTAATCCTTTATTTCCTTAGCTGTGCAACTTACTGCATGTTTGGCCTTGGTGGAATTGTTCTGCCATGTATCAGCTCCATCTTCTGTCTTGTTTAGGCTACACAGTTCCAAAGGGAAGTGATTTGTTGACCTTCCCTCTAAAAGGTGGTAGGAATGCAGAATTCTAAAACATACAAAGACTTGATCAGGAGTGACAGATTTGTTTAACTGAAGAAACTTAAATATTATGGCAAGCTAAGAAGAAATCTCATTAAGAACCTAGTGAGGTGAACTTTTGGAGAACATGAAATCCAGAATATGGTCCTAAATTCACTAAGAGAAAAGAAAGAATTGCAAGAGATGTTAATCTGAAAGTGGTAGAGAATGAATGAATGAATCTTTATTTGCATCAGGCATCGGCCATAGCAATAAAACAACAATACGATATACAAAGAATAGATTTTAATCGAGTGGTAGAGGCATGGTACCCTGTCTCTCTTTCACTTGATATTGGACAGATTTGCTAACGCTGGTAGTCATGGGTAGTTATACATTTTGAGTCTGAAAGAAATCACTTCACACAACAGATCACAGAAACTTCCTTTGTATTATCTGCACCAAGCATTTAATGTATGGCAGAGGTTGAACCAGATAAGTAAATTATGCTCTTTAAAAAGAATTCTTACCTCTTCTCAAGAGGCAAGTTTGCAGAGCAGTTCCACTTGTTATAAAACTTTGAATAAGGAAAGACCATGGATCATGTGTTTACTACTTGTACTGTAGATCAGCTATTTTCACCCACCCCCAATGTTTTGGGGAAAGCTGTGCTTTCAGTTGGAGCTTATCAAGGATTAATGAGAAGATCACAACGTGCAGCCATAGTCTGGTGTTAAGTGTGTGCGCGTTCTAAGTCTTCTACTGTGCACTGAATTTCTATGATTGAGGTTCAGGAGTTCCACGAAGGTAGAACACTTTTGAAAACAGCAAGACTTCTTAATTCTTCTGATGAGGTTTTTTGAACTTCAGCAACTACAACGTGTACCACTGAGACTTGCTTGGTCTTTGAGTAAAATTTAATAAGCCAACCAAAAGCTTTTGCGTGTTAGAAAAATCTATAACTTGAATCAGAAATGTCAATTGATTTGAAGAAATGTCTGTTTCAGCAGTCTTTTTGAAGGAACACACTGCATAAAGTGGAATTAACATGGAAGCTTATATCTTTGAAACTGCAGCGAGTTTTCACTCCCACACTGCATTCCAGTTGAGGGACATGCGCTGTTTGATGTTAGCTTTCATTCTGATATTCCAATCCAGAGGTTTTCAACCTTTTTGAGTCCATGGCTCTTGACCAACTGCATTCTTTCTGTGGCACCTCTGAGGCTTAGGAGCCCAGATTCGTCACCCCTTGCCTGCAGAGCTGGCAACCCCTCACCCCTTTTTGAACACCCTCTCTTGTGGACTGTTCCCTCAGCCTCCTCTCTTCTCCCCTCTCCTTGGGAGTCTTTCGGGCAGCCGCTGCTGCTGTCCCTGGTCTCTGAGCTGCCTGCCCCCCCCGAAAGAGAGGTGCCTCCTCACATTGCCTCACAGGGGCCTGGGAAGAGGATGCCCCCAGCCTTAGTGGCCCAACAGAGACTGGCCAAAGTTGAATGTGAGGCCAGCACCTTACCTTGGGAGGCAGCAGCAAGCGCTGCCAGTCCTGCATGGCAAAAAGGCGCTCAGCACCAGGCACTCGGCTTCCTGGCAGGCCTTGCACACAGCAAGCACAAGAAAGGTCAACGCACTGCCTGCCTCCCTGCCCAGCCTCCTACTTGTCTGTCCATTCCCAACAGCAAGGGCTGGTGGACTGGCTGGCTGGGCTCCCTAGTCTGCTTGCTTCCTTACTCCAAGGCCACCTCAGCTTCTGACAATCAGCACCCCTTGGCCAGCCCCAGAGGCACCATTCACGTGGGGAGCTTATAACCAGCACTGCTGCAACAAACAGCTGTGCGAGCCTTTGGGAGGCAGAGACACGAGGGCATCAGAGGAGAGGGAGGGAAGGAGGCCAATGTTGTCCGCGGCACCCTTGACCATCATTCAAGGCACCCCAAGGTACCATGGCACACTGGTTGAAAACCACTGTTCTAATCTAACAATCCAACACTTTCTGTGCTGGTTTGTTTTAAATGTCACTTACTGGGTTTTGGTTACCACCTGCAAGCTGATGGAATTGAACCTTTACAGATCAGGTAGTTTCTGAAAGCCATTTCAAGAAGAGTTAACAGTGCTTGGCCTCTGCTTACCTGGAGCTGCAGCACAGGATGTGTAAACTTAGTTTCTCCTTTGCTGCATGGTCCTGTCAGACCTCCTCTATGTATGCTGTTGTTGCTTCAGTAGCTGGGGGCACAATGAGTCACAACAGACAAAATGCAAAGGATGGTGCTAGGAGTTCCATCACTTGTGGACACTGTATGCCTTGCTTTTGGTGATGTGTTATGTTTCATAAATGAAATTTAAACTCTTAAGTTGTTGCAATGACTAAGCATGTGTATTACAGGTCTCATAGGAGTCTAAGAGGAAATCTGGCAAGACATGCTAGTCTTTTGGGATTTCCAGAGTGTTTGCTGTAGTTAGCCTCTAGGGTTTCTCATCATTCTTATCTGAGTAATTTTGACCCTTCAAAGGCAAGTACCTGGATCTAATTCTGTCTTCATCTAGACTGTGTTTTTTTTGAAGTCTGAAGATTTGAGACAACAGTGAACAGAGAACTTGTGGTACTTTCTTTTTGGAACCGTGTTGCTGCAAGGTGCAGGCATCCATATCAGAATGCTTCCATGGTCGCTCTATACAGTGGTACCTTGGGTTAAGTACTTAATACGTTCCGGAGGTCTGTTCTTACCCTGAAACTGTTCTTAACCTGAAGCACCACTTTAGCTAATGGGGCCTCCTGCTGCTGCTGCACTGCCGGAACACGATTTCTGTTCTCATCCTGATGCAAAGTTCTTAACCCAAGGTACTATTTCTGGGTTAGCGGAGTCTGTAACCTGAAGTGTATGTAACCTGAAGTGTATGTAACCCGAGGTACCACTGTAATTAATTATTTATACTTAGACCCCAACCTTCACCAAATGGTCCCAGGGTAGTAAGTACAATTGCAGTATAATAATAAAAGAAAACCACAGAAACAGCCGCTATCAGAATAACAAGACAGCAGCATAGAACAGCAGCGTTCAGCAGTATAAAAGGAAGGAATGCATCCACTTAACAAAAAACATGGGTAAAGAGGTACATCTTTGCTCATATCTTGCACATGGAAAGATAACGCCTTGGGAAGACAGAATGTCTTAGACTAATGTTTTGTCTACGGTGAACTTTTGATATGGGAGAGCATTCAAAATCTCAAGCTTACATGCCCAGCTAGAATGTACCTCTTGCTTTTTCTTCTCATTAGGGGGCCTTCATATAAACTCTGTAACAGAGATTACACAGCGCAGAGTGAATCCACATGCCTCTGCTGCTCCCACTAGCTCCAGAGCTAGAGAAGGACAAGAGGAGCTTCTGTTGGGTCCCAATCTTTTGCTGATGTTTACAGATGAAGGATAAAGTTGAGGGCAAGATCCTGTCCTTTACGGGAAAGTGCATGTCCTGGTGAATACAGTTTTTTAGCTGACTATCATCACTGCCCCAGATTTGTTGACCATTATTTATCTCCCAGTTTGGGGTATGAGTTGCTCACGTGGCAAATTCTTTATCAGTGCTATGAATTCTAATTTATTTCCTTTTGGCAGACAGGTTCATTCCCTCACAGCTGCAGTGGACACTGGTTTCTCAAACCTGAACACTTCTTTCAACTAGGGTTTGTGTAGATAGAACATCTGGCATGGATAGAGGACGGTAAAATGTTCTTCAGTTATGACTTCCCCAAAGAGCAGGCCATATCTGACATGTGTTGCCTGCTTTTTCAAATTGTTACTTTTAGGGAAGAAGAGAAAACGTTGCGCATGATTTATTCCTGTTAGTTTGAAAAAGCTAGTGAAAAGTGCTGTAGCTAGCAGATGTTGGTGTTTTCATGTGTGCTGAATTTCTCTTGTATCATGTTGGGAGCCAACAGAAACCTTCATTAAGTTATATTGATGTGTGACAAAGTGTCTTGGGTTATGGCTATGTTTTGTGTCTGGTCAGGATGCTTCAAGCATGAATGATGTGTCTGATCATGTAGATTTCTTAGCTTGGAATGCATATGGAATGGAGAGGAGAGAAACAGGCAACTGGCTGTTTCTAATGGGTGCTTTTGAAGTAGCAGAGTTCCCAATAATTCTATTTGCAAGATGATTTGTGGAAACAGCTTTTGTGTTTTTTGTTGCTCTTTAGTGTTGAGCACACTTTGTTAGAAATGTAGAAAGATTTTGGAACCTTTGTGTCTGCAAGAGTATGAAGTTCATATTAGATGGATTGAGTGATACTCTTGATTCTCCAGAGAGGGTGCCATGTTTTTACTGCACGAGACTAACAGAGTTTTGTGGCACCTTTAAGGCTAACAAATTTATGAAAATTAACACTTCCATAGACACATGAAGTGTAACTTTTCTTCCGTATCCAGTGAATTGGATTATAGTTTGTGAAGCTTATGCCATAAGTTGGTTAACATTTAAAGTATCACAATATTTTGTTTCCCCTTCATTCTGGTATTCTTGGGTGATCTGTGAATGAAAATCCAGCTGCTAGAGCAATTTGAATAGGTTTGTTGTAAACTTACTTTTGGATGTGTATTGGTGTGGGCATGTCATAAGGATCTCTAGAAAAATGATTCTTAAGTGTGTGCTTTTTATAGCAGAATTCTTTTCAGGGTCTTAAGGCACTTTCCCAATAGCTTAGTAGGTGGAGCATGAGACTTAATCTCAAGGTTGTGGGTTCATGCCCCACGTTGGGAAGAAGATTCCTTCATTGCAGGGAGTTGGACTAGATGACTCACATGGTTTCTTCCAACTCTGTGATTCTGTGATTCTAAGACTAACCACTGAAGTGACTTGATGAGCTCCATCTATTCAGTTTGGAGTGCGTTTGGGTGTTTATGCAGCCCCGTTCTTCCTACTTCAGACTGTAGCAAATTGTTTTGGTGCCAAGAATTGTTAGCATACTGGCCCTGTGTAGGCATAATTTCTAATTACTTCTGAATACACATGCCATGGTTAAGAAAATAATAACATGGGATTGTATCCTTGTTAATCCTACTTAGAGTAGACTTCTTGAAATCAAAAAGTGTGTCCAACTAAAGCAGTGTGGTGTAATGATTAGAGATTCAGACTCAGAGCAGGATTGAAATCGCCACTTGGCCATGAAAGTCACTGGTTGACCTTTGGCAAGAAACTGCGTCTCAGTCTATGGGAGGACAGGCAGGGTGTAGTAGCAGTGAAATAGCAGGTAGAACATAATGGCAAAATCCTGTTGTTAGAAGTAAGCCCTGCCCCCTGTTATGCTCAATATAGTTTCCTTCCTTTGTGAGAAGAGCACTTGCCTTTTATTTTGGAGTTTTCAGTGGCTCACTTATTAATGCAAGATTCAGGTAGGTAGCCATGTTGGTCTGACTCAAGTCAAAATAAAATATCTGAAGAAGTGTTCATGCACATGAAATCTTATACCCAGAACAAACTTAGTTGGTCTCCAAGGTACTACTGGACAATTTTTTAATTTTTAATTAATGCAAGTAACTGTAACGGGACATACCTTTTCTCCATGCCTTCTTGATGTTCTAACTGTATAAACCTATCTGTGTTTGAACAGCAATTCTGTTTGGAATAGGGAATATTGTTGAGGTGCACATCTATTGAAAGTCCTGTATGTTTGAGAGTACATATTATAAACTGATCCTCACAACAGTTTTAGGTATCTAGATATTGTCTCTTGAGGCTTCTGTGTTCTGGACAATATCAGAACACAGCTGAAAGATTCTTTATTGTTGGGACCAGTAAAGGGATCACATGATGCAGCATTTTTTCATTTACAATTTCTTGGTCCATTTCAAGCCTGCAAATCACAGGTTGAATCCTGAATGCTCCTACCATCTTGTTGAAACTGGTGATTTCTGGCTAGAGGACCATCGATTGTGGTTCCATTATTTTATATTTATGACCCACCTTTTTTCTTGACAGGGATTCAAGGCTGTTTACAGATAAAATAAAAGCAGCTTAAAATATGGGGGGGAGTCATTAAAAAAGAAGTGAAGCATTAATATAAAATAATATTAGAATATTACAATATTATTATTATTTTAAGTACAGTATTTCTTTCCCTAAGGAAGCTTGCCTGATGTGCATACTGTCTTTTTGTCACCAGGCTTTTAATCTTTAATCTGTGATGAGACTTTGTAGCCAGTTCTGCTTTGTGAATGTAAGTTGCCTTGAGAATTTGTATTGAAGGGTGGTATGCATATTTAATAAATATTGATTCCACAGTAAGTATGAAATCACTTCCATAATGGAGAGAGGCTGGCCAGTGAGGATTTACATAATGAGTTAATGTCACCAAACCTAAAATCTTCCAGGATTTAACTATTCTTTTAGAGAGATGTTACCAGAATATGTGTGTTAAAGAAATAAATCTGCTTAGCGTTTTATGCATACTATAAGTCTTCTCCACCAGAAGCTTAGCTGGCAACTTTTAATGAATATGCAATTATTCACCCTTATATCTCTCTTCACTTCCTATTCCTTTTATCAGTTTTCCTTCCCCTCATCCCTCTGGACGACACTCTTTCTTAAGACTGGGGTAGCTCAGTTGGGAGAGCATGAGACTCTTAATCTCAGGGTCATGGGTTTGAGCCCTGTGTTGGGTGAAATATTCCTGCATTGCAGGGGATTGAACTAGAAGACCCTCATGATTCCTTCCAACTCTACAATTCTATGATTCTATAATTCTGCTCTCCTTGGCCTGCCGCTGCTTATAGATTAGCCCTGTGCTACTAGTCTGTCATGATGAAGCAAAACCAGAGAGATATAGAATTGGAAATTGTCAGGGAACTGCCATCAGCTCAGAGACTAGAGGTGGAAGGGCAGTTGTGTTATAGGGAACCTCCGAAGATCTTGCGAAGCAGTTCCTCCTCTGGCGAGGAGGAAAGCCCTGCCTCCAGTGGGGAGGAGGTGCAGGGACCAGGAGATGCTAGGGAGAGCCTCAACACCGAGCCTGAGCAAAGCGGAGGGGAGGGAAGTACCCCTTTGCCAGCGCCCACTCTGCGCAGTAGGTTTCAGCGCAGAGAGGGGAGGAGAAGGATGGGGGTCATGCGACTGTTATGCTGGGGGAGGTACAAGGACCGGCCACTCCCAGATTCTGCTAGCGACTGAACCAGACACGAACTTTTGACGCTCTTCACTGAAAATAGTTTGCACTAAGAATAAAGCTTGGAAAAGACAGGTTGGAGTCTTGCCTGTTTGCTCTCAAGCAACCACACCACCACCTGACAGAAATCTTTACTCCTCCAATAGCATTAGATTTCATTTTCATGTGACTGAATATCTTTCCCCTCATCTTAAAGCAAGGCTATTGCTTGCCCTCCTTGAAGAACATGGCATCAGGTACATGCACACAATCAAGATCTGTGACCTGCTAAATGCAGCTAACTCATGTACTTATTTCAGCCAAATAAATGGAGATTTGCAGAATCACTCAGTGTTGTAATGGGCAGGAGTTCTATTTCAGGTAGTAGATTTAAAATAGTAACTAATTTGATCTTGGGAGTGTTAAGTCTTTCAGCGTTTTTAGTTGAGGGTGGGGAAGGGGAATCTTTCAAGTAGTGCTTGAAAATTGTCTATTTTCTAATCATCACTTGGTTTTTGTGAGCCTTCTTCTTTCTTTCTTTCTTTCACATTCATTGTTGCGGGGAGTAGCTGCCATCTCCTGATCAGATGGCTTCAGAGCCAAGTGTCAATCTTAACTATGTTGCATTCTGGGATTTGCAGTTCACTCTGCCTACAGCAGATGGGAACGTACTAGTGTCTGTCTAAAGGCAGACATTTATCCAGAGAAAGCTGTGCTTAAATTTTGACCCAGATGTATTAAGACAAAAACAGAAAACTGGAATGAAGCACTACTAGGTTAGCAGATGGAACAAGTTGTGATTTATGGACAAACACAGTCACTATTAAATGCTGTGGTAACTAATTTTATAGCTGATCTTTCCACAAGTTTGACTTGGCATGTGAATAAAAATGCTCATCATCCATCTGGCCCACAGAATTAAGCAGTTGACTGTGTGGAGGGCCAATACATTGTGGAGATTTGCCGAGTCTGTGGCAAGCCAACCCCTAGGGGTTGGAGGGGCTTCGGCCCCAACAATAAAATACTGTCTAGTGTGTAGTATCTGTAGTTCTACAAAGGAGAGTTAATGCTGTGGCAGCAGGGACACTAAGATCACAGTCCTTTGCACACTTGATAGGAAGGCTCATTGAACACAATGAATTTTCCTTCCAAGTAAGCATGCATAGTAACAGTGCAGTCCTTTGCATGCAAGTCACACTGTTCAATAGGAATTACTCTCCAGTAAGTGTGCAGAGTATTACAGCTTACATTCCTTTTTAGCCAAAGAGAAGTAAGCACTGAGGACTCCTCCTTGTTAAAGAACTGCAGTATATAATTTTACCACTTGATGGTGCCATAATGCTGACAGTTGTGCAAAGCATGGAAGCTTTTGACTGTATGACAACCCAACCAGAAGTAAAATGTGGCTAAGCCAGAAAGGACAGTGGTGCATAGCCACTCCGAACACCAATTTACTACTCATAATGTGGAGAGACTGGGTTGCTTGAGAGTTGCAGCTCTAAGTAACCTGACAGCGCTCAGTGTTTTAGTGAGGTCTGGCTGTTTCACAGAGAAGATTTCTATGTATGAGTTCTTTGGGGCCAGAGAAATTCCTCCCAGGCCAGGGGGAGAGTAGAGCTAAAAACTGTCTCCTGAATAATTGTCTTACAGTACTAGAGAAAGTAAAGGAGAGGCATCTAATAAGCTGTGCTAGTGGAGAGTGCAGCACCCCCCTGTATTCTTTGGCCAGGCTAGAAGGAACATGCAGCACCCCTTTAAAGCCCAGGGGTCAGCACACTTTTTCAGCAAGGGGCCGGTCCACTTTCCCTCAGACCTTGTGGCGGGCCGGACTATATTTTAGGGGGGAAATGAACAAATTCCTATGCCCCACAAATAACCCAGAGATGCATTTTAAATAAAAGGACATGTAAAAATACACTGATTTCCAGACCGTCCGCGGGCCGGATTGAGAAGGCAATTGGGCTGGATCCGGCCCCTGGATCCTACCCATGTTTTAAGCTGTTCTGATTAGTCAGTTTTTGGTCTTGCTGCATTACTTCCTGGTATGTTCAGCTGAGGCCGAAGCCTGTGGTAGTGAGTTCCTTAGTATTTTCACCTGTTTCACCTGCCATTGTTTTTAGACCATGGAACACAGTCTCTTATAAGCTTAGGGATTTTAGTTGTGTATCTTAACTGCTGACTTGGTTTTATGGGATAAGCGAGGAGCATACTTCCAGAAAACCATTTTTGTTTGCGGTACTGAACTGATTCTCCACCAGAAGGTCTTAAAAAAAAATATTAAAGTTTTTAATGAAATACAAAAGAACGTGCAATATCTGTTCTTTATGTTCATATTTTAAGTCTTTTGGTTACGTTCAGTGTAATACAATATGGTCTCCAGAGGTAGGGGGAGAGGGTGGATGATAAACTTTCACACTATTTTTTCATTTTTCCAGCTTGGTATATGTGTGGGGTTTTTATGTCAGCATCATTTGGGTAGGTTCTCTTTCTATATATTTGTCAGCAAGGTCTTTCTTAATTTGATCTGGCTTGCCAGTGAAATGAGAATGTATTCATATTTCTTTTTTTCCCCAAAAAATGTTTATTAAGATTTTCCAAAAAGAGAAAAAAGATTAAAAAAACCCAAAAAAAGAAAAAAACCATTCACCTTTTACAACCTTATTTTCAATAACATATTTCCATGACTTCCCCACACCTCCCTCTCTTGTATTCCATTTCCAATTATTAGTTCAACAAGTTCTTATCCCCAATTTTTAACCTTATTATATTTAATTCATTGTTATATTTAGTTCATTTTATATAACCAATTTTAACTTATAAACATCCATCTTTGTACCTCAGTACCCATTCTTTGAATCTTTTTCTAAGGTCGACCCCAGTACCCTTCCACGAATTCCCCATTTTAATACCCCTAACAGAATAGAATAAAAAAGATCAAAATATAATTGTACACCCTTTGGGTTCCCAATCCCCACCCCCCTTTTCCCGGTTTTGATCCCCCACCAATATCTATCAGTCTATCTGCAGTCAGCCTGGAGATCTCACGTCCGAGGCTCGTAGTTCTCTCTCAATTCCTCTCTGCCGGTTTTTTTGTTAGTCCTTTATATCAAACACCAAAACTCGGAGAAGCTCTGTCTCAGTAATGTCCATTTTTCTTCCAGCCAGATCTCCATATTTAAAAGTGGAGCTCAAATCTTGTTTCTTAATCCTTTTAAGTCCAAATGTCCCAAAAGCTCCAACTTCCATCTTGATCAAATTTATAATCCAAGAGTCTTCAGATCTCCTGGGGAGGTCTCTCCATTCTTCATTCTCCAATTCAAACCAAATTTTCCTCATCCAGTTCTTATTTTCCTTTGTATCTTTCTTGACAGGCCTCTGGCTTTCCTTCATCTGTGGCATTGTTGCTCCTCCTTCCTTACTCTCCAGCACATCATATATTTCTTTTCCCACTTTCTCAAGTTTTTCAAGTTTCTCTTCCTGTTCGGCTACCAAAACTTTTTGTTCCGCTGCAAGGGCCTTTTGTTCAATTGCAAAGACTTGAGTCAAGTCCCTACTAAGTTCAGTAAAATTGTTTACTGTTTCATTCAATGTTTTGACCCTTATAGCCAAAACATCATTTTGTTCTTGTAGCTTTCCCAAGAGAAAAAAAGTCCTATTTAGCTCCATCAGTATTTTTCCACTTGCAGCCATTGTAGTGTCCCAGAACCCCCTCTAGAGGGATTCTGGTTACTTAGTTCAAAAAAAACCAAAAGTCAAATTAGTTTGTATCAATTCTTCCTTGTTTCCAACAATTTATAACCAAATTGTAACAGATATATCCAGCAGAGACTACAGAAACAATGTTCTCTTTCTTTCCCAACTTTGACAGCTAATTTGACAGCTGTCAAAATCTTCTATGTCTCTTAAACAGGCTCTCTCGCTGATCACTCCCGGATCCTGGGGGGGTTGCACTTCAACTCTTAAAAACAACTCTTATCCTCCAGCAAATAGCTTAAACTGCCAAGTCGTGGAATTAATAACTTTTATCCAATAAAAAAGAAAATATTCTCTCAACCTTAGTTAGCTAGTCCTTGCTTTAAAATGTTTACAAGGCGGGGAGACGGACTTCCTCTTTGCGCCTACCCCGTTTGTTCCAAATCCAAAAAAAAAAATTTCCCTTTTAAGTCCAATTTCCGTATTACTCACAGGTTGTTACTTTTAGTCCAGATATTTAAAGGAAGAAGTCAGCGCTCTCCGTCCATGGCATGCGGCTTCACTCAGCAGGGGAAGCAGAGGACTCTCAGCACCGCGCCGCTCCCCGTCCCCCGTTCCGCAGCCTTTAAAAAGGCTCCTTCTCGGGTCGGGGGGGGGCGCAAAGGTGCCCACCGAGTCACCAAGTCCACAGGCTTCCGCGCCTGTGGTTTCTAAGGGTCCCCGCGTCGCCGGTGCGTCAGGACCCGACCCCTGCTGAGCCGATTCCCTCCGGAGCTCGGAGGGAATCCGCCATTAGGCGATGGCGCTAACCCGGAAGTCCGAGAATGTATTCATATTTCTGTGGCATAGGTACTCTATATACTATTAAATACAGTTAGATATGTTTTTCAGCATTTCTTTCTCTTTTTGGCAGTTTAAGACATTAATGCTGACACCTAAAAGTAAATTCCAGTGGAATCAAATTGAGCAGGCTCTAATCAGTCCCTACTTGTGCATGACCCTTGGGGTCCCTTCCAATTCTACAATGCTATGGTTCTTTGTACAACCCTGTGCCTTGCTGTCCTTCTCTATTGGAATAGATTTTCCTCTGCAACAACCTTTCAGTTTCTTGGTAGCTTTACTGGTCCCCCTCCCCCAGTTTGTGCCTCTTATTGCTGTCCCACAACCGGTATGCAATATTTAGGGTAACTGGGGGACAGTATCTTGGTCTAAGGATTAAATGTGTTAAGAGAATAGAAGCCTTTTCCTTTTGGGGTGGGTGGAAAATAAATGTCAGTAGTCCGCAGCTATTGTCCTGATTTCCAAAATGTGGCTACCAACCTGTTTGTATGATTCCAGCATAAATCTGTAGTAGTAGCAAATTTGAGAGATGTACAACAAAGAGGTGCCTACAATGAAATCAGAATAAAGCAGGAAGTATTTTGGTAGCCTTGTGTGCTAATGAAGCATTCATGTGAGCAGCGGAAGCTTAGTACAGTGGTACCTCGGGTTACATGCGCTTCAGGTTACAGATGCTTCAGGTTACAGACTCTGCTAACCCAGAAATAGTACCTCGGGTTAAGAACTTTGCTTCAGGATGAGAACAGAAATCGTCCTCTGGCGGCGCAGCAGCAGTGGGAGGCCCCATTAGCTAAAGTGGTGCTTCAAGTTAAGAACACTTAAGAACGGACCTCCGGAACAAATTAAGTACTGAACCCTAGGTGCCACTGTATAGAGGTCTTTGGTATACATTCAACCTCAGAAATTGCTTTGGATTCCTTATGTTTATCTAAGACTGCCTCCACTCTATGTAGTTTGAGGTTTTTAGGCCACCTTTGTTCTTTTGCACTGTCACTTGTTTATTAACTGATTAAAATATGTCCTGTTGACAGTCAACTCTGTCATTATTATTTTTTACCAAGCAGGACCAGGAAGCGGAAAACTAATAAAAATGAAAGTGGACCGAACTAAGCTGAAGAAAACACCTACAGAGGCTGTAAGTATCACCTCTTGTTACCTTGAGCTCATCATAGGAAAAGTGTGAGAATATACTGCAATGGGATCAAGGAGATTACTGTATCTACAGCAGTGCATTTCTGACATTCCAGTTTTGAATGTCTTGGGTTGTGTGATAGTTTATTGCTGGAATAGTCAATCCGTTGTAGGCTGCATTCCCTCAAGGGTAATCTTTTGGGAGGGGGTGGCATGCTTTTAGTGGGTAGAGCCATACACAGTGATGAGCACAGACAGAAAAAAACCCTCTGTGTCCATTAACTAAACTGAAATAAAGACTGCCCTGCCTGGTTCAATTTTTACATGGCCACCTCACATGAGAATTCCTAATCCTATGCAAATCTACTCATAAGTAAGCATCATTACTCTCAGATAAGGATTCAAGAGTTTTTTCATACAACAGATCAATATAGCTACTGTTCTGGAAAGCAAAGACAGTAAAAGCAGTTCCTTTCTGCCTTTGTGTGATATGGACACACACATACTCCAGAAAAACTACCATTTTGTTTTCAGACAGTTGGGGAGAAACTTGTTTTTTGTAAGCCATACAAAAAGTTGTTTTAAACAATCAATTTGTTTTTATCAAATAAAACACCACCCAATGGCTCTGAAACTACATAGAGGAAAAGAGGGAAGGGGAGTTTAAAGCCCGGAAAAATTAGGAAGTAAACTGGATTCTGGGATTTCAAGAGTGAGGTAGCTTCAGGAAGCATGAGTGTATGTGCATAAAATGAGATTGGGTGCTGCAAGCCTCTTCAAAACGGCAAGTTCCCCACCTGTGTTTTACTGAGTGCATGTTCCTTAGCAGCAAAATGTGAAGATAAATGGGAGAAACTGGAGATCACTGTGTGCTAGAAATAAACGGACTTTCTTCCACTTGGCAGGTTATGATTGCCAGTATCTCAGAGCTATAGAAATTGGTTCTAATTTAGATCATTACTCCTACAAAAATGGATTCCAAAAGAAATGGAATGAAGGCTGCATTCTTTGATCAGTATCCTGTAGTAGATTGCAACTCAGCATACCCCTTAATTGAGTTTAGTAACTCATTTAGTGCAGACAGTGAAGTGCTTTTTTCTGATATTACATATCTGACTGTTTAAGCGTCACACAATGGGAAAAGGTAGAAATTTGGGGGCATTTTGTTTTCTATAAATTTAAACACAGAAACACCCAAGTTGTTGCTGGTAGCAGTGGCGTAGCAGGGGGGGCCGGCCGCACCGGGCGCAACATCTGGGGGTTAGGGTTAGGGGGCGCAAATCCACGGGTTAGGGGGCGCAAATTACTTGCCTTGCTCCGGGTGCTGACAACCCACGCTACGCCACTGGCTGGTAGGATCACATGTCTGTTTGTGCACATTAGGCTGAGGAGAGAAGTGAGTGATTTTTAAAATTTAAAACAACACAACTCATTGCTTACCAGCATTTTCTTTTATGAAGAAGCATCCGCCGATGTGTAGCAATTAGTGTTCCTTATGCAGTTTCTTCACCTTTCAGCCTGCAGATTGCAGAGCCTTGATTGACAAACTCAAGGTTTGCAATGATGAGCAGCTGCTGCTGGAACTTCAACAGATCAAAACATGGAACATCGGCAAGGTATGTGGTAGCAGCAGATCATGTAGTAAAAAAGCTTGAGAAAATGGCAATGCCTCTTGTCTTTTAATTTATATTTATTTTGAGGCTTTATAATATAGCATTTTTTTCCAACTTAGTGTGCTCTAGCACTACAATTCCCATCATCTAACCATTGACCATGCTGCCTAGGGCTGATGGGAGTCCAACAAGTTTGGGGAAAGCTCTTGTGGAAGGTTGAGGATGGCATGCGCTTCAGACAACCATGACTGGT